>NW_026614345.1:0-156178 GCF_020520425.1 Spinacia oleracea
CCTTGCTTGGGCCATGTCGTGCCCTTGCTTACCTTTCTTGGGTCATGCTTGCCTTGCTTGGGCCATGTCGTGCCCTTGCTTACCTTTCTTGGGTCATGCCTTGCCTTGCTTGGGGCCATGTCGTGCCCTTGCTTACCTTTCTTGGGTCATGCTTACCTTGCTTGGGCCATGTCGTGCCCTTGCTTTACCTTTCTTGTCATGCCTTGCCTTGCTTGGCCATGTCGTGCCCTTGCTTACCTTTCTTGGGTCATGCTTGCCTTGCTTGGGCCATGTCGTGCCCTTGCTTACCTTTCTTGGGTCATGCTTACCTTGCTTGGGCCATGTCGTGCCCTTGCTTACCTTTCTGGGTCATGCCTTGCCTTGCTTGGGCCATGTCGTGCCCTTGCTTACCTTTCTTGGGTCATGCCTTGCCTTGCTTGGGACCTGTCGTGCCCTTGCTTACCTTTCTTGGGTCATGCCTTGCCTTGCTTGGGCCATGTCGTGCCCTTGCTTACCTTTCTTGGGTCATGCTTACCTTGTTTGGGCCATGTCGTGCCCTTGCTTACCTTTCTTGGTCATGCCTTGCCTTGCTTGGCCATGTCGTGCCTTGCTTACCTATCTTGGGTCATGCCTTGCCTTGCTTGGGCCATGTCGTGCCCTTGCTTACCTTTCTTGGGTCATGCCTTGCCTTGCTTGGGCCATGTCGTGCCCTTGCTTACCTTTCTTGGGTCATGCTTACCTGCTTGGGCCATGTCGTGCCCTTGCTTACCTTTCTTGTCTTGGGTCATGCCCTTCCTTGCTTGGGCCATGTCGTGCCCTTGCTTACCTTTCTTGGGTCTGCCTTGCCTTGCTTGGGCCATGTCGTGCCCTGCTTACCTTTCTTGGGTCATGCCTTGCCTTGCTTGGGCCATGTCGTGCCCTTGCTTACCTTCTTGGGTCATGCTTACCTTGCTGGGCCATGTCGTGCCCTTGCTTACCTTTCTTGGTCATGCCTTGCCTTGCTTGGCCATGTCGTGCCCTTGCTTACCTTTCTTGGGTCATGCCTTGCCTTGCTTGGGCCATGTCGTGCCCTTGCTTACCTTTCTTTCTTGTTCATGCTTACCTTGCTTGGGCCATGTCGTGCCCTTGCTTACCTTTCTTGGGTCAGCCTTGCCTTGCTTGGGCCATGTCGTGCCCTTGCTTACCTTTCTTGGGTCATGCTTCCTTGCTTGGGCCATGTCGTGCCCTTGCTTACCTTTCTTGGGTCATGCTTACCTTGCTTGGGCCATGTCGTGCCCTTTACCCTTCTTGGGTCTGCCTTGCCTTGCTTGGGCCATGTCGTGCCCTGCTTACCTTTCTTGGGTCATGCCTTGCTTGCTTGGGCCATGTCGTGCCCTTGCTTACCTTTCTTGGGTCATGCCTTGCCTTGCTTGGGCCATGTCGTGCCCTTGCTTACCTTTCTTGGTCATGCTTACCTTGCTTGGGCCATGTCGTGCCCTTGCTTACCTTTCTTGGTCATGCTTGCCTTGCTTGGCCATGTCGTGCCCTTGCTTACCTTTCTTGGGTCATGCCTTGCCTTGCTTGGGCCATGTCGTGCCCTTGCTTACCTTTCTTGGGTCATGCCTTGCCTTGCTTGGGCCATGTCGTGCCCTTGCTTACCTTTCTGGGTCATGCCTTGCCTTGCTTGGGCATGTCGTGCCCTTGCTTACCTTTCTTGGTCATGCTTGCCTTGCTTGGGCCATGTCGTGCCCTTGCTTACCTTTCTTGGGTCATGCTTGCCTTGCTTGGGCCATGTCGTGCCCTTGCTTACCTTTCTTGGGTCATGCCTTGCCTTGCTTGGGCCATGTCGTGCCCTTGCTTACCTTTCTTGGGTCATGCTTGCCTTGCTTGGGCCATGTCGTGCCCTTGCTTACCTTTCTTGGGTCATGCTTACCTTGCTTGGCCATGTCGTGCCCTTGCTTACCTTTCTTGGTCATGCCTTGCCTTGCTTGGGCCATGTCGTGCCCTTGCTTACCTTTCTTGGGTCATGCCTTGCCTTGCTTGGGCCATGTCGTGCCCTTGCTTACCTTTCTTGGTCATGCCTTGCCTTGCTTGGGCCATGTCGTGCCCTTGCTTACCTTTCTTGGGTCATGCCTTACCTTGCTTGGGCCATGTCGTGCCCTTGCTTACCTTTCTTGGGTCATGCCTTGCCTTGCTTGGGCCATGTCGTGCCCTTGCTTACCTTTCTTGGGTCTGCCTTGCCTTGCTTGGGCCATGTCGTGCCCTTGCTTACCTTTCTTGGGTCATGCCTTGCCTTGCTTGGGCCATGTCGTGCCCTTGCTTACCTTTCTTGGGTCATGCTTACCTTGCTTGGGCCATGTCGTGCCCTTGCTTACCTTTCTTGGGTCATGCCTTGCCTTGCTTGGGCCATGTCGTGCCCTTGCTTACCTTTCTTGGGTCATGCCTTCCTTGCTTGGGCCATGTCGTGCCCTTGCTTACCTTTCTTGGGTCATGCTTGCCTTGCTTGGGCCATGTCGTGCCCTTGCTTACCTTTCTTGGTCATGCCTTGCCTTGCTTGGCCATGTCGTGCCCTTGCTTACCTTTCTTGGGTCATGCTTGCCTTGCTTGGGCCATGTCGTGCCCTTGCTTACCTTTCTTGGGTCATGCTTGCCTTGCTTGGGCCATGTCGTGCCCTTGCTTACCTTTCTTGGGTCATGCCTTGCCTTGCTTGGGCCATGTCGTGCCCTTGCTTACCTTTCTTGGGTCATGCCTTGCCTTGCTTGGGCCATGTCGTGCCCTTGCTTACCTTTCTTGGGTCATGCCTTGCCTTGCTTGGGCCATGTCGTGCCCTTGCTTACCTTTCTTGGGTCATGCTTACCTTGCTTGGGCCATGTCGTGCCCTTGCTTACCTTTCTTGGTCATGCCTTGCCTTGCTTGGCCATGTCGTGCCCTTGCTTACCTTTCTTGGGTCATGCCTTGCCTTGCTTGGGCCATGTCGTGCCCTTGCTTACCTTTCTTGGGTCATGCCTTGCCTTGCTTGGGCCATGTCGTGCCCTTGCTTACCTTTCTTGGGTCATGCTTGCCTTGCTTGGGCCATGTCGTGCCCTTGCTTACCTTTCTTGGTCATGCCTTGCCTTGCTTGGCCATGTCGTGCCCTTGCTTACCTTTCTTGGGTCATGCTTTGCTTGCTTGGGCCATGTCGTGCCCTTGCTTACCTTTCTTGGGTCATGCCTTGCCTTGCTTGGGCCATGTCGTGCCCTTGCTTACCTTTCTGGGTCATGCCTTGCCTTGCTTGGGCCATGTCGTGCCCTTGCTTACCTTTCTTGGGTCATGCTTCCTTGCTTGGGCCATGTCGTGCCCTTGCTTACCTTTCTTGGGTCATGCTTGCCTTGCTTGGCCATGTCGTGCCCTTGCTTACCTTTCTTGGGTCATGCCTTGCCTTGCTTGGGCCATGTCGTGCCCTTGCTTACCTTTCTTGGGTCATGCTTGCCTTGCTTGGGCCATGTCGTGCCCTTGCTTACCTTTCTTGGGTCATGCCTTGCCTTGCTTGGGCCATGTCGTGCCCTTGCTTACCTTTCTTGGGTCATGCTTCCTTGCTTGGGCCATGTCGTGCCCTTGCTTACCTTTCTTGGTCATGCCTTGCCTTGCTTGGGCCATGTCGTGCCCTTGCTTACCTTTCTTGGGTCATGCCTTGCCTTGCTTGGGCCATGTCGTGCCCTTGCTTACCTTTCTTGGGTCATGCTTGCCTTGCTTGGGCCATGTCGTGCCCTTGCTTACCTTTCTTGGGTCATGCCTTGCCTTGCTTGGGCCATGTCGTGCCCTTGCTTACCTTTCTTGGTCATGCCTTGCCTTGCTTGGGCCATGTCGTGCCCTTGCTTACCTTTCTTGGGTCATGCTTACCTTGCTTGGGCCATGTCGTGCCCTTGCTTACCTTTCTTGGGTCATGCCTTGCCTTGCTTGGGCCATGTCGTGCCCTTGCTTACCTTTCTTGGGTCATGCTTACCTTGCTTGGGCCATGTCGTGCCCTTGCTTACCTTTCTTGGGTCATGCCTTGCCTTGCTTGGGCCATGTCGTGCCCTTGCTTACCTTTCTTGGGTCATGCTTCCCTTGCTTGGGCCATGTCGTGCCCTTGCTTACCTTTCTTGGGTCATGCCTTGCCTTGCTTGGGCCATGTCGTGCCCTTGCTTACCTTTCTTGGGTCATGCCTTACCTTGCTTGGGCCATGTCGTGCCCTTGCTTACCTTTCTTGGGTCATGCCTTGCCTTGCTTGGGCCATGTCGTGCCCTTGCTTACCTTTCTTGGGTCATGCTTACCTTGCTTGGGCCATGTCGTGCCCTTGCTTACCTTTCTTGGGTCATGCCTTGCCTTGCTTGGGCCATGTCGTGCCCTTGCTTACCTTTCTTGGGTCATGCTTGCCTTGCTTGGGCCATGTCGTGCCCTTGCTTACCTTTCTTGGGTCATGCCTTGCCTTGCTTGGGCCATGTCGTGCCCTTGCTTACCTTTCTTGGGTCATGCCTTGCCTTGCTTGGGCCATGTCGTGCCCTTGCTTACCTTTCTTGGGTCATGCCTTGCCTTGCTTGGCCATGTCGTGCCCTTGCTTGCCTTTCTTGGGTCATGCTTACCTTGCTTGGGCCATGTCGTGCCCTTGCTTACCTTTCTTGGGTCATGCCTTGCCTTGCTTGGGCCATGTCGTGCCCTTGCTTACCTTTCTTGGTCATGCTTCCTTGCTTGGGCCATGTCGTGCCCTTGCTTACCTTTTTGTGGTCATGCCTTGCCTTGCTTGGGCCATGTCGTGCCCTTGCTTACCTTTCTTGGGTCATGCTTGCCTTGCTTGGGCCATGTCGTGCCCTTGCTTACCTTTCTTGGGTCATGCTTGCCTTGCTTGGGCCATGTCGTGCCCTTGCTTACCTTTCTTGGGTCATGCCTTGCCTTGCTTGGGCCATGTCGTGCCCTTGCTTGCCTTTCTTGGGTCATGCCTTGCCTTGCTTGGGCCATTCGTGCCCTTGCTTACCTTTCTTGGGTCATGCTTACCTTGCTTGGGCCATGTCGTGCCCTTGCTTACCTTTCTTGGGTCATGCCTTGCCTTGCTTGGGCCATGTCGTGCCCTTGCTTACCTTTCTTGGGTCATGCCTTGCCTTGCTTGGGCCATGTCGTGCCCTTGCTTCCTTTCTTGTCTTGGGTCATGCCTTGCCTTGCTTGGCCATGTCGTGCCCTTGCTGGCCTTGCCTTTCTTCTTTGTCATGCCTTGCCTTGCTTGGGCCATGTCGTGCCCTTGCTTGCCTTTCTTGGGCCATGTCGTGCCCTTGCTTGCCTTTCTTGGGTCATGCTTTGCCTTGCTTGGGCCATGTCGTGCCCTTGCTTGCCTTTCTTGGGTCATGTCTTGCCTTGCTTGGGCCATGTCGTGCCCTTGCTTGCCTTTCTTGGGTCATGGATTGCCTTGCTTGGGCCATGTCGTGCCCTTGCTTGCCTTTCTTGGGTCATGCATTGCTTTGCTGGGCCATGTCGTGCCCTTGCTTGCCTTTCTTGGCCATGTCTTGCCCTTGCTTAAGGCCAACAAATTTTTTTCAAAAAAATTTTTTTTAATATTTTTTTTGAATTTTTTAGAATTTTTTTGATTTTTTTTTTTTTAAAAATAATTTTTTCCGCGTCAAATCGGGTCTCGGACAAAAAATTATGCTCAAATCCGTCGAATGATCCAAAATTTTCAATCCGTCTAATGTCATGGGCATGGTTGGGTTCGTGGGGGCCGACCATGCCCAACGGTGCCCAACGGTGCCCACAAGAGAGTTTTAAGCCAACCTTGACCATCCATCCTTCCACTCTCACCCTCCCCCCCTATAGAGGTTTATTTTGAATTAGCTAAATTTTCTAGTGAACACCAAGTGACAGTAACATAATAATGGCTCAAAACTTGAGTTTTTGTCATAATAATGCCCCGTTTTTTTTGTTGGAAACCTTATATGGCATTAGCTTAATTTTCATGATTTTTTTTTTTTTTCAAAAAATTATTTTGTTTTCCGAAAATAGGGAAATAGGTTAAAAACGGAAAAATAAGGGAAAAATTCAAAAAAATCTCAAAAAATCCCAAAAAATTCAAAAAAAATCCCAAAAATTATTGGTGTTGAATTTTTTTTTTTTTTGGACCTAGGGGGTGCCCGTGTGGTCCCGGGTTGCTATTTTAGGGGTAAAAACGGAAAATCCCAAAAAATTCAAAAAAATCCCAAAAAATCCGAAAAAATAGGAAAGACATATAAATATATATAGAAACCATTGGTGTTGAAATTTTTTATTTTGGGACCTCGGGGGTGCCCGTGTGGTCCCGGGTTGCTATTTTGGAAAGTTTTCGGGAAAATTCATTCATAGTGGTCATTATTGTGCATGTGGTCCGATCGTTTTGTGCCTTGGGCATGCCTTGGGTCCGATTTTTGTGCCTTGGGCCATGCCTTTCCCTTGCGTGCTTATGGATGCCATGCCCTGGTCCATGTCAGCGATCGTTAGGAATGCAACACAGAAAACCATCACTCGCCCAGGCCTGTATAGCACTTGGAGCAAACACTGAAGGTTTATCGGCGTGCGGTTCACGGAGCCCGCCAGCTAAAAAAACCAAACACCACTCACACGCGTAGCGTACCGCTGGCCAAGAAACAACGAGCTTGCATCCCACGACCACAAGTGGCCGCAAGGATGGGCTAGATGTCCCCCGACTAGCACCGTTTGACGTGAAAGAAACAAACAAATCGAGGCGGGACAACACTGGCTAAGGTTAGCTAACACAACGTCCTAGAATTGGACTGCACCCACATGCCGCTTGATATCGCCCGCATCCGGAACGGTCCGCATCGAGTTTCGGAAACATTAGCACACTAAGCCAAAGGGACAAGAGGTTTGTTCAAAGATCGACGACGAGATTTAGTCCGCTCTCTATTGTGCTGCTTGGTCCTCTGCCCGCACACAAACAGTCCGAATCCGTCATCGAGGCCCAAGCTCCCCTCGACTATAGTACCCGTTCCGGTTTGCTCGAAGGAACGACGACGAGATTTAGTATGCTCTTGTGTGCTTCTTGGTCCGTTGCCCGCACACTAGAACACACCGCATCCGATCATGGATTCCCAAGCTCCCCTACAATACCTACGAGTTTTGTTCGAGGACACGTCAACTAGATTTTAGTCCGCGCTCGTGGGCTGCTCGGTCCGCTGCCCGCAAGAACAGACCGCATCCGTCGACAAGTCCCAAACTCCCCTCCGCTAACCCATCCGAGAGACGACCCGCGGGCCCATTGCGGCATACTACGAAAAAACGAGGTCAAGTCGGGACGTTAGCCGTATTGCGGGCCAAATCCACCACCGTCATCCCCCGACTTTACGGAGCCGAAAAATTCCCTCAATGCATCGTTGGATTTTTTTTTCTGAACAACGAAAACTCAAGGTCAAGTCGGTACTATGGCCGTGTCGCAGGCCAATTCCACAACCGTCATCCCCCGAAATACTCCGTCAATTGACCCGTACACCTTTCTTTCTTGCTTACCTTGCTTGGGATTATCTTGCATGCCTTCCTCTTGCCTTTCTTTGCCATGCTTTCCCTTGCTTACCTGCTTGGGCCATGCCTTGCCACGACTTGCCCTTACATGCTTTCTTTGCCACGACTTGCCCTTGCTTGCCTTGCTTGGCATGTCGTGCCCTTGCTTACCTTTCTTGGGTCATGCTTACCTTGTTTGGGCCATGTCGTGCCCTTGCTTACCTTTCTTGGGTCATGCCTTGCCTTGCTTGGGCCATGTCGTGCCTTGCTTACCTTTCTTGGTCATGCTTACCTTGCTTGGGCCATGTCGTGCCCTTTCTTACCTTTCTTGGGTCATGCCTTGCCTTGTTTGGGCCATGTCGTGCCCTTGCTTACCTTTCTTGGTCATGCTTACCTTGCTTGGGCCATGTCGTGCCCTTGCTTACCTTTCTTGGGTCATGCTTACCTTGCTTGGGCCATGTCGTGCCCTTGCTTACCTTTCTTGGGTCATGCCTTGCCTTGCTTGGGCCATGTCGTGCCCTTGCTTACCTTTCTTGGGTCATGCCTTGCCTTGCTTGGCCATGTCGTGCCCTTGCTTACCTTTCTTGGGTCATGCTTACCTTGTTGGGCCATGTCGTGCCCTTGCTTACCTTTCTTGGTCATGCCTTGCCTTGCTTGGGCCATGTCGTGCCCTTGCTTACCTTTCTTGGTCTTGCTTACTTGCTTGGGCCATGTCGTGCCCTTGCTTACCTTTCTTGGTCATGCTTACCTTGCTTGGGCCATGTCGTGCCCTTGCTTACCTTTCTTGGGTCATGCCTTGCCTTGCTTGGGCCATGTCGTGCCCTTGCTTACCTTTCTTGGTCATGCCTTGCCTTGCTTGGGCCATGTCGTGCCCTTGCTTACCTTTCTTGGGTCATGCTTACCTTGCTTGGGCCATGTCGTGCCCTTGCTTACCTTTCTTGGGTCATGCCTTGCCTTGCTTGGGCCATGTCGTGCCCTTGCTTACCTTTCTTGGGTCATGCCTTGCCTTGCTTGGGCCATGTCGTGCCCTTGCTTACCTTTCTTGGGTCATTTACCTTGCTTGGGCCATGTCGTGCCCTTGCTTACCTTTCTTGGTCATGCTTGCCTTGCTTGGGCCATGTCGTGCCCTTGCTTACCTTTCTTGGGTCATGCCTTGCCTTGCTTGGGCCATGTCGTGCCCTTGCTTACCTTTCTTGGGTCATGCTTACCTTGCTTGGGCCATGTCGTGCCCTTGCTTACCTTTCTTGGGTCATGCTTGCCTTGCTTGGGCCATGTCGTGCCCTTGCTTACCTTTCTTGGGTCATGCTTGCCTTGCTTGGGCCATGTCGTGCCCTTGCTTACCTTTCTTGGGTCATGCTTACCTTGCTTGGGCCATGTCGTGCCCTTGCTTACCTTTCTTGGGTCATGCTTACCTTGCTTGGGCCATGTCGTGCCCTTGCTTACCTTTCTTGGGTCATGCTTGCCTTGCTTGGGCCATGTCGTGCCCTTGCTTACCTTTCTTGGGTCATGCTTACCTTGCTTGGGCCATGTCGTGCCCTTGCTTACCTTTCTTGGGTCATGCTTACTTGCTTGGCCATGCTGCCTTGCTTGGGCATGTCGTGCCCTTGCTTACCTTTCTTGGGTCATGCTTGCCTTGCTTGGGCCATGTCGTGCCCTTGCTTACCTTTCTTGGGTCATGCTTGCCTTGCTTGGGCCATGTCGTGCCCTTGCTTACCTTTCTTGGGTCATGCCTTCCTTGGCTTTTGGTCCTGCTTACCTTTCTTGGTCATGCTTTGCCTTGCTTGGGCCATGTCGTGCCTTGCTTACCTTTCTTGGGTCATGCTTGCCTTGCTTGGGCCATGTCGTGCCCTTGCTTACCTTTCTTGGTCATGCTTGCCTTGCTTGGGCCATGTCGTGCCCTTGCTTACCTTTCTTGGGTCATGCTTGCCTTGCTTGGGCCATGTCGTGCCCTTGCTTACCTTTCTTGGGTCATGCTTGCCTTGCTTGGCCATGTCGTGCCCTTGCTTACCTTTCTTGGGTCATGCTTCCTTGCTTGGGCATGTCGTGCCCTTGCTTACCTTTCTTGGGTCATGCTTACCTTGCTTGGGCCATGTCGTGCCCTTGCTTACCTTTCTTGGGTCATGCCTTGCCTTGCTTGGGCCATGTCGTGCCCTTGCTTACCTTTCTTGGGTCATGCCTTGCCTTGCTTGGGCCATGTCGTGCCCTTGCTTACCTTTCTTGGGTCATGCCTTGCCTTGCTTGGGCCATGTCGTGCCCTTGCTTACCTTTCTTGGGTCATGCTTACCTTGCTTGGGCCATGTCGTGCCCTTGCTTACCTTTCTTGGTCATGCCTTGCCTTGCTTGGCCATGTCGTGCCCTTGCTTACCTTTCTTGGGTCATGCCTTGCCTTGCTTGGGCCATGTCGTGCCCTTGCTTACCTTTCTTGGTCATGCCTTGCCTTGCTTGGGCCATGTCGTGCCCTTGCTTACCTTTCTTGGGTCATGCTTGCCTTGCTTGGGCCATGTCGTGCCCTTGCTTACCTTTCTTGGTCATGCCTTGCCTTGCTTGGGCCATGTCGTGCCCTTGCTTACCTTTCTTGGGTCATGCCTTGCCTTGCTTGGGCCATGTCGTGCCCTTGCTTACCTTTCTTGGGTCATGCTTGCCTTGCTTGGGCCATGTCGTGCCCTTGCTTACCTTTCTTGGGTCATGCCTTGCCTTGCTTGGGCCATGTCGTGCCCTTGCTTACCTTTCTTGGTCATGCTTGCCTTGCTTGGGCCATGTCGTGCCCTTGCTTACCTTTCTTGGGTCATGCTTGCCTTGCTTGGGCCATGTCGTGCCCTTGCTTACCTTTCTTGGGTCATGCCTTGCCTTGCTTGGGCCATGTCGTGCCCTTGCTTACCTTTCTTGGGTCATGCCTTGCCTTGCTTGGGCATGTCGTGCCCTTGCTTACCTTTCTTGGTCATGCCTTGCCTTGCTTGGGCATGTCGTGCCCTTGCTTACCTTCTCTTGGGTCATGCTTACCTTGCTTGGGCCATGTCGTGCCCTTGCTTACCTTTCTTGGTCATGCCTTGCCTTGGCCTTGCTTGCCATGTCGTGCCCTTGCTTACCTTTCTTGGGTCATGCCTTGCCTTGCTTGGGCCATGTCGTGCCCTTGCTTACCTTTCTTGGTCATGCCTTGCCTTGCTTGGCCCTGTCGTGCCCTTGCTTACCTTTCTTGGGTCATGCTTGCCTTGCTTGGGCCATGTCGTGCCCTTGCTTACCTTTCTTGGGTCATGCCTTGCCTTGCTTGGCCATGTCGTGCCCTTGCTTACCTTTCTTGGGTCATGCCTTGCCTTGCTTGGGCCATGTCGTGCCCTTGCTTACCTTTCTTGGGTCATGCCTTGCCTTGCTTGGGCCATGTCGTGCCCTTGCTTACCTTTCTTGGGTCATGCTTGCCTTGCTTGGGCCATGTCGTGCCCTTGCTTACCTTTCTTGGGTCATGCTTGCCTTGCTTGGGCCATGTCGTGCCCTTGCTTACCTTTCTTGGGTCATGCCTTGCCTTGCTTGGGCCATGTCGTGCCCTTGCTTACCTTTCTTGGGTCATGCCTTGCCTTGCTTGGGCCATGTCGTGCCCTTGCTTACCTTTCTTGGGTCATGCTTGCCTTGCTTGGGCCATGTCGTGCCCTTGCTTACCTTTCTTGGGTCATGCCTTCCTTGCTTGGGCCATGTCGTGCCCTTGCTTACCTTTCTTGGTCATGCCTTGCCTTGCTTGGGCCATGTCGTGCCCTTGCTTACCTTTCTTGGGTCATGCTTGCCTTGCTTGGGCCATGTCGTGCCCTTGCTTACCTTTCTTGGGTCATGCCTTGCCTTGCTTGGGCCATGTCGTGCCCTTGCTTACCTTTCTTGGGTCATGCCTTCCTTGCTTGGGCCATGTCGTGCCCTTGCTTACCTTTCTTGGGTCATGCTTGCCTTGCTTGGGCCATGTCGTGCCCTTGCTTACCTTTCTTGGGTCATGCCTTGCCTTGCTTGGGCCATGTCGCCCTTGCTTACCTTTCTTGGGTCATGCTTGCCTTGCTTGGGCCATGTCGTGCCCTTGCTTACCTTTCTTGGGTCATGCCTTGCCTTGCTTGGGCCATGTCGTGCCCTTGCTTACCTTTCTTGGGTCATGCTTCCTTGCTTGGGCCATGTCGTGCCCTTGCTTACCTTTCTTGGGTCATGCCTTGCCTTGCTTGGCCATGTCGTGCCCTTGCTTACCTTTCTTGGGTCATGCCTGCCTTGCTTGGGCCATGTCGTGCCCTTGCTTACCTTTCTTGGGTCATGCTTGCCTTGCTTGGGCCATGTCGTGCCCTTGCTTACCTTTCTTGGGTCATGCCTTGCCTTGCTTGGGCCATGTCGTGCCCTTGCTTACCTTTCTTGGGTCATGCCTTGCCTTGCTTGGGCATGTCGTGCCCTTGCTTACCTTTCTTGGGTCATGCTTGCCTTGCTTGGGCCATGTCGTGCCCTTGCTTACCTTTCTTGGGTCATGCTTGCCTTGCTTGGGCCATGCTTCCTTGCTTGGGCATGCCGTGCCCTTGCTTACCTTTTTGGGTCATGCTTACCTTTTGTTGGCCATGTCGTGCCCTTTTTCTTGGCCTTTTGTGTTTGCTTGCCTTTCTTGGGTCATGCTTCCTTGCTTGGGCCATGTCGTGCCCTTGCTTACCTTTCTTGGGTCATGCCTTGCCTTGCTTGGGCCATGTCGTGCCCTTGCTTACCTTTCTTGGGTCATGCCTTGCCTTGCTTGGGCATGTCGTGCCCTTGCTTACCTTTCTTGGGTCATGCCTTGCCTTGCTTGGGCCATGTCGTGCCCTTGCTTACCTTTCTTGGGTCATGCCTTGCCTTGCTTGGGCCATGTCGTGCCCTTGCTTACCTTTCTTGGGTCATGCTTGCCTTGCTTGGGCCATGTCGTGCCCTTGCTTACCTTTCTTGGGTCATGCCTTGCCTTGCTTGGGCCATGTCGTGCCCTTGCTTACCTTTCTTGGGTCATGCCTTGCCTTGCTTGGGCCATGTCGTGCCCTTGCTTACCTTTCTTGGGTCATGCTTGCCTTGCTTGGGCCATGTCGTGCCCTTGCTTACCTTTCTTGGGTCATGCCTTGCCTTGCTTGGGCCATGTCGTGCCCTTGCTTACCTTTCTTGGGTCATGCCTTGCCTTGCTTGGGCCATGTCGTGCCCTTGCTTTCCTTTCTTGGGTCATGCTTGCCTTGCTTGGGCCATGTCGTGCCCTTGCTTACCTTTCTTGGGTCATGCCTTGCCTTGCTTGGGCCATGTCGTGCCCTTGCTTACCTTTCTTGGGTCATGCTTGCCTTGCTTGGGCATGTCGTGCCCTTGCTTACCTTTCTTGGGTCATGCCTTGCCTTGCTTGGGCCATGTCGTGCCCTTGCTTACCTTTCTTGGGTCATGCCTTGCCTTGCTTGGGCCATGTCGTGCCCTTGCTTACCTTTCTTGGGTCATGCTTGCCTTGCTTGGGCCATGTCGTGCCCTTGCTTACCTTTCTTGGGTCATGCCTTGCCTTGCTTGGGCCATGTCGTGCCCTTGCTTACCTTTCTTGGGTCATGCCTTGCCTTGCTTGGGCCATGTCGTGCCCTTGCTTGCCTTTCTTGGGTCATGCTTACCTTGCTTGGGCCATGTCGTGCCCGTTGCTTACCTTTCTTGGGTCATGCCTTGCCTTGCTTGGGCCAGTGTGCCGCTACCTTCTTGGGTCAGCCTTGCCTTGTGGGCCAGTCGTGCCTTGCTTGCCTTTCTTGGGTTTCATGCTTACCTTGCTTGGGCCATTGTCGTGCCCTTGCTTACCTTTCTTGGGTCAGCTTTCCCTTGCTTGGGCCATGTCGTGCCCTTGCTTACCTTTCTTGGGTCATGCTTACCTTGCTTGTGCCATGTCGTGCCCCTTGCTACCTTTCTTGGGTCATGCTTGCCTTGCTTGGGCCATGGTCGTGCCCTTGCTTACCTTTCTTGGGTCTGCTTCCCTTGCTTGGGCCATGTCGTGCCCATTGCTTACCTTTCTTGGGTCATGCCTTGCCTTGCTTGGGCCATGTCGTGCCCTTGCTTACCTTTCTTGGGTCATGCCTTGCCTTGCTTGGGCCATGTCGTGCCCTTGTTGCCTTTCTTGGGTCATGCTTACCTTGCTTGGGCCATGTCGTGCCCTTGCTTACCTTTCTTGGGTCATGCCTTGCCTTGCTTGGGCCATGTCGTGCCCTTGCTTACCTTTCTTGGGTCATGCTTGCCTTGCTTGGGCCATGTCGTGCCCTTGCTTACCTTTCTTGGGTCATGCCTTGCCTTGCTTGGGCCATGTCGTGCCCTTGCTTACCTTTCTTGGGTCATGCCTTGCCTTGCTTGGGCCATGTCGTGCCCTTGCTTACCTTTCTTGGGTCATGCTTACCTTGCTTGGGCCATGTCGTGCCCTTGCTTACCTTTCTTGGGTCATGCCTTGCCTTGCTTGGGCCATGTCGTGCCCTTGCTTACCTTTCTTGGGTCATGCCTTGCCTTGCTTGGGCCATGTCGTGCCCTTGCTTACCTTTCTTGGGTCATGCCTTGCCTTGCTTGGGCCATGTCGTGCCCTTGCTTACCTTTCTTGGGTCATGCCTTGCCTTGCTTGGGCCATGTCGTGCCCTTGCTTACCTTTCTTGGGTCATGCCTTGCCTTGCTTGGGCCATGTCGTGCCCTTGCTTACCTTTCTTGGGTCATGCCTTGCCTTGCTGGGCATGTAGTGCCCTTGCTTACCTTTCTTGGGTCATGCCTTGCCTTGCTTGGGCCATTCGTGCCCTTGCTTGCCTTTCTTGGGTCATGCTTGCCTGCTTGGCCATGTCGTGCCTTGCTTACCGTTCTTGGGTCATGCTTGCCTGCTTGGCATGTCGTGCCCTTGCTTACCTTTCTTGGTCATGCTTGCCTTGCTTGGGCCATTCGTGCCCTTGCTACCTATCTTGGGTCATGCCTTCCTTGCTTGGGCCATGTCGTGCCCTTGCTTACCTTTCTTGGGTCATGCTTACCTTGCTTGGGCCAGTCATGCCTTGCTTACCTAGTCTTGGGTCATGCCTTGCCTTGCTTGGGCCATGTCGTGCCCTTGCTTACCTTTCTGGGTCATGCCTTGACTTGCTTGGGCCATGTCGTGCCCTTGCTTGCCTTTCTTGGGTCATGCTTACCTTGCTTGGGCCATGTCGTGCCCTGCTTACCTTTCTTGGGTCATGCCTTCCTTGCTTGGGCCATGTCGTGCCTTGCTACCTTTTCTTGGGTCATGCCTTGCCTTGCTTGGGCCATGTCGTGCCCTTGCTTACCTTTCTTGGGTCATGCCTTGCCTTGCTTGGGCCATGTCGTGCCCTTGCTTACCTTTCTTGGGTCATGCTTGCCTTGCTTGGGCCATGTCGTGCCCTTGCTTACCTTTCTTGGGTCATGCCTTGCCTTGCTTGGGCCATGTCGTGCCCTTGCTTACCTTTCTTGGGTCATGCCTTGCCTTGCTTGGGCCATGTCGTGCCCTTGCTTACCTTTCTTGGGTCATGCTTACCTTGCTTGGGCCATGTCGTGCCCTTGCTTACCTTTCTTGGGTCATGCCTTGCCTTGCTTGGGCCATGTCGTGCCCTTGCTTACCTTTCTTGGGTCATGCCTTGCCTTGCTTGGGCCATGTCGTGCCCTTGCTTACCTTTCTTGGGTCATGCTTGCCTTGCTTGGGCCATGTCGTGCCCTTGCTTACCTTTCTTGGGTCATGCCTTGCCTTGCTTGGGCCATGTCGTGCCCTTGCTTACCTTCTTGGGTCATGCCTTGCCTTGCTTGGGCATGTCGTGCCCTTGCTTACCTTTCTTGGGTCATGCCTTGCCTGTTGGGCCAATGTCGTGCCCTTGCTTACCCTTTCTTGGGTCATGCCTGCCTTGCTTGGGCCTGTCGTGCCCTTGCTTACCTTTCTGGGTCATGCCTTCCTTGCTTGGGCCATGTCGTGCCCTTGCTTACCTTCTTGGGTCATGCCTTACCTTGCTTGGGCCATGTCGTGCCCTTGCTTACCTTTCTTGGGTCATGCCTTGCCTTGCTTGGGCCATGTCGTGCCCTTGCTTACCTTTCTTGGGTCATGCCTTGCCTTGCTTGGGCCATGTCGTGCCCTTGCTTACCTTTTCTTGGGTCATGCTTGCCTTGCTTGGGCCATGTCGTGCCCTGCTTACCTTTCTTGGGTCATGCCTTGCCTGCTTGGGCCATGTCGTGCCCTTGCTACCTTTCTTGGGTCATGCCTTGCCTTGCTTGGGCCATGTCGTGCCCTTGCTTACCTTTCTTGGGTCATGCTTGCCTTGCTTGGGCCATGTCGTGCCCTTGCTTACCTTTCTTGGGTCATGCCTTGCCTTGCTTGGGCCATGTCGTGCCCTTGCTTACCTTTCTTGGGTCATGCCTTGCCTTGCTTGGGCCATGTCGTGCCCTTGCTTACCTTTCTTGGGTCATGCCTTGCCTTGCTTGGGCCATGTCGTGCCCTTGCTTACCTTTCTTGGGTCATGCCTTGCCTTGCTTGGGCCATGTCGTGCCCTTGCTTACCTTTCTTGGGTCATGCCTTGCCTTGCTTGGGCCATGTCGTGCCCTTGCTTGCCTTTCTTGTGCCATGTCGTGCCCTTGCTTGCCTTTCTTGGGTCATGCTTGCCTTGCTTGGGCCATGTCGTGCCCTTGCTTACCTTTCTTGGGTCATGCTTACCTTGCTTGGGCCATGTCGTGCCCTTGCTTACCTTTCTTGGGTCATGCCTTGCCTTGCTTGGGCCATGTCGTGCCCTTGCTTGCCTTTCTTGGGTCATGCTTGCCTTGCTTGGGCCATGTCTGCCCTTGCTTACCTTTCTTGGTCATGCTTGCCTTGCTTGGCCATGTCGTGCCCGTGCTTACCTTTCTGGGTCATGCCTGCCTATGCTTGGGCCATGTCGTGCCCTTGCTTACCTTTCTTGGGTCATGCCTTGCCTTGCTTGGGCCATGTCGGGCCCTTGCTTACCTTTCTTGGTCATGCCTTGCCTTGCTTGGGCCATGTCGTGCCTTTGCTTACCTTTCTTGGGTCATGCCTTGCCTTGCTTGGCATGTCGTGCCCTTGCTTACCTTTCTTGGGTCTATGCCTTGCCTTGCTTGGGCCATGTCGTGCCCTTGCTTGCCTTTCTTGGTCATGCTTCCCTTGCTTGGGCCATGTCGTGCCCTTGCTTACCTTTCTTGGGTCATGCCTTGCCTTGCTTGGCCATGTCGTGCCCTTGCTTACCTTTCTTGGGTCATGCTTGACCTTGCTTGGGCCATGTCGTGCCCTTGCTTACCTTTCTTGGGTCATGCCTTGCCTTGCTTGGGCCATGTCGTGCCCTTGCTTACCTTTCTTGGGTCATGCCTTGCCTTGCTTGGGCCATGTCGTGCCCTTGCTTACCTTTCTTGGGTCATGCTTGCCTTGCTTGGGCCATGTCGTGCCCTTGCTTACCTTTCTTGGGTCATGCCTTGCCTTGCTTGGGCCATGTCGTGCCCTTGCTTACCTTTCTTGGGTCATGCCTTGCCTTGCTTGGGCCATGTCGTGCCCTTGCTTACCTTTCTTGGGTCATGCCTTGCCTTGCTTGGGCCATGTCGTGCCCTTGCTTACCTTTCTTGGGTCATGCCTTGCCTTGCTTGGGCCATGTCGTGCCCTTGCTTACCTTTCTTGGGTCATGCCTTGCCTTGCTTGGGCCATGTCGTGCCCTTGCTTACCTTTCTTGGGTCATGCCTTGCCTTGCTTGGGCCATGTCGTGCCCTTGCTTACCTTTCTTGGGTCATGCTTGCCTTGCTTGGGCCATGTCGTGCCCTTGCTTACCTTTCTTGGGTCATGCCTTGCCTTGCTTGGGCCATGTCGTGCCCTTGCTTACCTTTCTTGGGTCATGCTTGCCTTGCTTGGGCCATGTCGTGCCCTTGCTTACCTTTCTTGGGTCATGCCTTGCCTTGCTTGGGCCATGTCGTGCCCTTGCTTACCTTTCTTGGGTCATGCCTTGCCTTGCTTGGGCCATGTCGTGCCCTTGCTTACCTTTCTTGGGTCATGCCTTGCCTTGCTTGGGCCATGTCGTGCCCTTGCTTACCTTTCTTGGGTCATGCCTTGCCTTGCTTGGGCCATGTCGTGCCCTTGCTTACCTTTCTTGGGTCATGCCTTGCCTTGCTTGGGCCATGTCGTGCCCTTGCTTACCTTTCTTGGGTCATGCCTTGCCTTGCTTGGGCCATGTCGTGCCCTTGCTTACCTTTCTTGGGTCATGCCTTGCCTTGCTTGGGCCATGTCGTGCCCTTGCTTACCTTTCTTGGGTCATGCTTCCCTTGCTTGGGCCCATGTCGTGCCCTTGCTTACCTTTTCTTGGGTCATGCCTTGCCTTGCTTGGGCCATGCGTGCCCCTTGCTTTACCTTTTCTGGGTCATGCCTTGCCTTGCTTGGCCATGTCGTGCCCTCCTTGATTACCTTTCTTGGTCATGCCTTGCCTTGCTTGGGCATCATGTCGTGCCCTTGCTACCTTCTTGGGTCATGCCTGCCTTGCTTGGGCCATGTCGTGCCCTTGCTTACCTTTCTTGGGTCATGCCTTGCCTTGCTTTGGGCCATGCGTGCCCTTGCTTACCTTTCTTGGGTCATGCCTGCCTGCTTGGGCCATGTCGGCCATTGCTTACTTTCTGGGTCATGCTTTCCCTTGCTTGGGCCATGTCGTGCCCTTGCTTACCTTTCTTGGGTCATGCCTTGCCTTGCTTGGGCCATGTCGTGCCCTTGCTTACCTTTCTTGGTCATGCTTACCTTGCTTGGGCCATGTCGTGCCCTTGCTTACCTTTCTTGGGTCATGCCTGACCTTGCTTGGGCCATGTCGTGCCCTTGCTTAACTTCTTGGGCTTACCTTGATTGGCCTGGCGTGCCTGCTTTACCTTTCTTGGGTCATGCCTTGCATGATTGGCCCTGTCGTGCCCTTATACCTATCTTGGGTCATGCCTTACCTTGCTGGGTCCATGTCGTGCCCTTGCTTAACCTATCTTGGGTCATGCCTTGCCTTGGCTTGGGTCCATTTCGGCCCTTGCTTACCTTTCTTGGGTTCATATGGCCTTGCCTTGCTTGGGACATGTCGTGCCCTTGCTTACTTTTTTGCTGGTCATGCCTTGCCTTTGCCTTGGGCCATGTCGTGCCCTTGCTACCTTTCTTGGGGTCATGCCTTTCCTTTGCTTGGGCCATGTCGTGCCCTTGCTTACCTTTACTTGGGTCATGCCTTGCCTTGCTTGGGCCAATGTCGTGCCCTTGCTTGCCTTTCTTGGGTCACATGCTTACCTTGCTTGGGCCAGTCGTGCCCTTGCTTACCTTTCTTGGGTCATGCCTTGCCTTGCTGGGCAATGTCGTGCCCTTGCTTACCTTCTTGGGTCATGCTTGCCTTGCTTGGGCCATGTCGTGCCCTTGCTTACCTTTTCTGGGTCATGCTTGCCTTGCTGGGCCATGTAGTGCCCTTGCTTACCTTTCTTGGGTCATGCTTGCCTTGCTTGGGCCATGTCGTGCCCTTGCTTACCTTTCTTGGGTCATGCTTGCCTTGCTTGGGCCATGTCGTGCCCTTGCTTACCTTTCTTGGGTCATGCCTTGCCTTGCTTGGGCCATGTCGTGCCCTTGCTTACCTTTCTTGGGTCATGCTTTGCCTTGCTTGGGCCATGTCGTGCCCTTGCTTACCTTTCTTGGGTCATGCCTTGCCTTGCTTGGGCCATGTCGTGCCCTTGCTTACCTTTCTTGGGTCATGCTTGCCTTGCTTGGGCCATGTCGTGCCCTTGCTTACCTTTCTTGGGTCATGCCTTGCCTTGCTTGGGCCATGTCGTGCCCTTGCTTACCTTTCTTGGGTCATGCTTGCCTTGCTTGGGCCATGTCGTGCCCTTGCTTACCTTTCTTGGGTCATGCTTGCCTTGCTTGGGCCATGTCGTGCCCTTGCTTACCTTTCTTGGGTCATGCCTTGCCTTGCTTGGGCCATGTCGTGCCCTTGCTTACCTTTCTTGGGTCATGCCTTGCCTTGGCTTGGGCCATGTCGTGCCCTTGCTTACCTTTCTTGGGTCATGCTTGCCTTGCTTGGGCCATGTCGTGCCCTTGCTTACCTTTCTTGGGTCATGCCTTGCCTTGCTTGGGCCCATGTCGTGCCCTTGCTTACCTTTCTTGGGTCATGCTTCCTTGCTTGGGCCATGTCTGCCCTTGCTTACCTTTCTTGGGTCATGCCTTGCCTTGCTTGGGCCTGTCGTGCCTTGCTTACCTTTCTTGGGTCCATGCCTTGCCTGCTTGGGCCATGTCCGTGCCTTGCTTGCCTTTCTTGGGTCATGCTCTTGACCTGCTGGGGCCATGTCGTGCCCTTGCTTACCTTTCTTGGGTCATGCTGCCTTGCTTGGGCCATGTCGTGCCCTTGCTTACCTTCTGGGTCATGCCTTGCCTTGCTTGGGCCATGTCGGCCCTTGCTTACCTTTCTTGGTCATGCTTGCCTTGCTTGGGCCATGTCGTGCCCTTGCTTACCTTTCTTGGTCATGCTTGCCTTGCTTGGGCCATGTCGTGCCCTTGCTTACCTTTCTTGGGTCATGCCTTGCCTTGCTTGGGCCATGTCGTGCCCTTGCTTACCTTTCTTGGGTCATGCCTTGCCTTGCTTGGGCCATGTCGTGCCCTTGCTTACCTTTCTTGGGTCATGCTTTGCCTTGCTTGGGCCATGTCGTGCCCTTGCTTACCTTTCTTGGGTCATGCCTTGCCTTGCTTGGGCCATGTCGTGCCCTTGCTTACCTTTCTTGGGTCATGCCTTGCCTTGCTTGGGCCATGTCGTGCCCTTGCTTACCTTTCTTGGGTCATGCTTTGCCTTGCTTGGGCCATGTCGTGCCCTTGCTTACCTTTCTTGGGTCATGCCTTGCCTTGCTTGGGCCATGTCGTGCCCTTGCTTACCTTTCTTGGGTCATGCTTGCCTTGCTTGGGCCATGTCGTGCCCTTGCTTACCTTTCTTGGGTCATGCCTTGCCTTGCTTGGGCCATGTCGTGCCCTTGCTTACCTTTCTTGGGTCATGCTTGCCTTGCTTGGGCCATGTCGTGCCCTTGCTTACCTTTCTTGGGTCATGCCTTGCCTTGCTTGGGCCAATGTCGTGCCCTTGCTTACCTTTCTTGGGTCATGCCTTGCCTTGCTTGGGCCATGTCGTGCCCTTGCTTGCCTTTCTTGGGTCATGCTTACCTTGCTTGGGCCATGTCGTGCCCTTGCTTACCTTTCTTGGGTCATGCTTGCCTTGCTTGGGCCATGTCGTGCCCTTGCTTACCTTCTTGGGTCATGCCTTGCCTTGCTTGGGCCATGTCGTGCCCTTGCTTACCTTTCTTGGGTCATGCCTTGCCTTGCTTGGGCCATGTCGTGCCCTTGCTTACCTTTCTTGGGTCATGCCTTGCCTTGCTTGGGCCATGTCGTGCCCTTGCTTACCTTTCTTGGGTCATGCTTGCCTTGCTTGGGCCATGTCGTGCCCTTGCTTACCTTTCTTGGGTCATGCCTTGCCTTGCTTGGGCCATGTCGTGCCCTTGCTTACCTTTCTTGGGTCATGCCTTGCCTTGCTTGGGCCATGTCGTGCCCTTGCTTACCTTTCTTGGGTCATGCCTTGCCTTGCTTGGGCCAATGTCGTGCCCTTGCTTGCCTTTCTTGGGTCATGCTTACCTTGCTTGGGCCATGTCGTGCCCTTGCTTACCTTTCTTGGGTCATGCCTTGCCTTGCTTGGGCCATGTCGTGCCCTTGCTTACCTTTCTTGGGTCATGCCTTGCCTTGCTTGGGCCATGTCGTGCCCTTGCTTACCTTTCTTGGGTCATGCCTTGCCTTGCTTGGGCCATGTCGTGCCTTGCTTACCTTTCTTGGGTCATGCCTTGCCTTGCTTGGGCCATGTCGTGCCCTTTGCTTACCTTTCTTGGGTCATGCCTTGCCTTGCTTGGGCCATGTCGTGCCCTTGCTTACCTTTCTTGGGTCATGCTTGCCTTTGCTTGGGCCATGTCGTGCCCTTGCTTACCTTTCTTGGGTCATGCCTTGCCTTGCTTGGGCCATGTCGTGCCCTTGCTTACCTTTCTTGGGTCATGCCTTGCCTTGCTTGGGCCATGTCGTGCCCTTGCTTACCTTTCTTGGGTCATGCTTACCTTGCTTGGGCCATGTCGTGCCCTTGCTTACCTTTCTTGGGTCATGCCTTGCCTTGCTTGGGCCATGTCGTGCCCTTGCTTACCTTTCTTGGGTCATGCTTACCTTGCTTGGGCCATGTCGTGCCCTTGCTTACCTTTCTTGGGTCATGCCTTGCCTTGCTTGGGCCATGTCGTGCCCTTGCTTACCTTTCTTGGGTCATGCCTTGCCTTGCTTGGGCCATGTCGTGCCCTTGCTTACCTTTCTTGGGTCATGCTTACCTTGCTTGGGCCATGTCGTGCCCTTGCTTACCTTTCTTGGGTCATGCCTTGCCTTGCTTGGGCCATGTCGTGCCCTTGCTTACCTTTCTTGGGTCATGCCTTGCCTTGCTTGGGCCATGTCGTGCCCTTGCTTACCTTTCTTGGGTCATGCCTTGCCTTGCTTGGGCCATGTCGTGCCCTTGCTTACCTTTCTTGGGTCATGCCTTGCCTTGCTTGGGCCATGTCGTGCCCTTGCTTGCCTTTCTTGGGTCATGCCTTGCCTTGCTTGGGCCATGTCGTGCCCTTGCTTACTTTCTTGGGTCATGCTTACCTTGCTTGGGCCATGTCGTGCCCTTGCTTACCTTTCTTGGGTCATGCCTTGCGTTGCTTGGGCCATGTCGTGCCCTTGCTTGTAGCGTTTCTTGGGTCATGCCTTGCCTTGCTTGGCCAAGTCGTGCCCTTGCTGTGCCTTTCTTGGGTCATGCTTACCTTGCTTGGGCCATGTCGTGCCCTTGCTTACCTTTCT
Source organism: Spinacia oleracea (assembly GCF_020520425.1). Classification (NCBI taxonomy): domain Eukaryota; kingdom Viridiplantae; phylum Streptophyta; class Magnoliopsida; order Caryophyllales; family Amaranthaceae; genus Spinacia; species Spinacia oleracea. Next base: position 22,277 of record NW_026614345.1, read on the forward strand.
TGGGTCATGCCTTGCCTTGCTTGGGCCATGTCGTGCCCTTGCTTACCTTTCTAGGGTCATGCCTTGCCTTGCTTGGGCCATGTCGTGCCCTTGCTTGGCTTTCTTGGGTCATGCCTTGCCTTGCTTGGGTCATATCGTGCCCTTGCTGCCTTTCTTGGGTCATGCCTTGCCTTGCTTAGGCCATGTCGTGCCCTTGCTTGCCTTTCTTTGGTCATGCCTTGCCTTGCTTGGGCCATGTCGTGCCCTTGCTTACCTTTCTTGGGTCATGCCTTACCTTGCTTGGGCCATGTCGTGCCCTTGCTTACCTTTCTTGGGTCATGCTTGCCTTGCTTGGGCCATGTCCTGCCCTTGCTTACCTTTCTTGGGTCATGCCTTGCCTTGCTTGGGCCATGTCGTGCCCTTGCTTACCTTTCTTGGGTCATGCTTCCCTTGCTTGGGCCATGTCGTGCCCTTGCTTACCTTTCTTGGGTCATGCCTTGCCTTGCTTGGGCCATGTCGTGCCCTTGCTTACCTTTCTTGGGTCATGCCTTGCCTTGCTTGGGCCATGTCGTGCCCTTGCTTGCCTTTCTTGGGTCATGCTTACCTTGCTTGGGCCATGTCGTGCCCTTGCTTACCTTTCTTGGGTCATGCCTTGCCTTGCTTGGGCCATGTCGTGCCCTTGCTTACCTTTCTTGGGTCATGCCTTGCCTTGCTTGGGCCAAGTCGTGCCCTTGCTTGCCTTTCTTGGGTCATGCTTACCTTGCTTGGGCCATGTCGTGCCCTTGCTTACCTTTCTTGGGTCATGCCTTGCCTTGCTTGGGCCATGTCGTGCCCTTGCTTACCTTTCTTGGGTCATGCTTACCTTGCTTGGGCCATGTCGTGCCCTTGCTTACCTATCTTGGGTCATGCCTTGCCTTGCTTGGGCCATGTCGTGCCCTTGCTTACCTTTCTTGGGTCATGCCTTGCCTTGCTTGGGCCATGTCGTGCCCTTGCTTGCCTTTCTTGGGTCATGCCTTGCCTTGCTTGGGCCATGTCGTGCCCTTGCTTACCTTTTTTGGGTCATGCTTCCTTTGCTTGGGCCATGTCGTGCCCTTGCTTACCTTTCTTGGGTCATGCCTTGCCTTGCTTGGGCCATGTCGTGCCCTTGCTTACCTTTCTTGGGTCATGCCTTGCCTTGCTTGGGCCAAGTCGTGCCCTTGCTTGCCTTTCTTGGGTCATGCTTACCTTGCTTGGGCCATGTCGTGCCCTTGCTTACCTTTCTTGGGTCATGCCTTGCCTTGCTTGGGCCATGTCGTGCCCTTGCTTACCTTTCTTGGGTCATGCTTCCCTTGCTTGGGCCATGTCGTGCCCTTGCTTACCTTTCTTGGGTCATGCCTTGCCTTGCTTGGGCCATGTCGTGCCCTTGATTACCTTTCTTGGGTCATGCCTTGCTTTGCTTGGGCCATGTCGTGCCCTTGCTTGCCTTTCTTGGGTCATGCTTACCTTGCTTGGGCCATGTCGTGCCCTTGCTTACCTTTCTTGGGTCATGCCTTGCCTTGCTTGGGCCATGTCGTGCCCTTGCTTCCCTTTCTTGGGTCATGCTTACCTTGCTTGGGCCATGTCGTGCCCTTGCTTACCTTTCTTGGGTCATGCCTTGCCTTGCTTGGGCCATGTCGTGCCCTTGCTTGCCTTTCTTGGGTCATGCCTTGCCTTGCTTGGGCCAAGTCGTGCCCTTGCTTGCCTTTCTTGGGTCATGCTTACCTTGCTTGGGCCATGTCGTGCCCTTGCTTACCTTTCTTGGGTCATGCCTTGCCTTGCTTGGGCCATGTCGTGCCCTTGCTTACCTTTCTTGGGTCATGCCTTGCCTTGCTTGGGCCATGTCGTGCCCTTGTTGGCTTTCTTGGGTCATGCCTTGCCTTGCTTGGGCCATGTCGTGCCCTTGCTTGCCTTTCTTGGGTCATGCCTTGCCTTGCTTGGGCCATGTCGTGCCCTTGCTTACCTTTCTTGGGTCATGCTTACCTTGCTTGGGCCATGTCGTGCCCTTGCTTACCTTTCTTGGGTCATGCCTTGCGTTGCTTGGGCCATGTCGTGCCCTTGCTTGCGTTTCTTGGGTCATGCCTTGCCTTGCTTGGGCCAAGTCGTGCCCTTGCTTGCCTTTCTTGGGTCATGCTTACCTTGCTTGGGCCATGTCGTGCCCTTGCTTACCTTTCTTGGGTCATGCCTTGCCTTGCTTGGGCCATGTCGTGCCCTTGCTTACCTTTCTTGGGTCATGCCTTGCCTTGCTTGGGCCATGTCGTGCCCTTGCTTGGCTTTCTTGGGTCATGCCTTGCCTTGCTTGGGTCATATCGTGCCCTTGCTTGCCTTTCTTGGGTCATGCCTTGCCTTGCTTAGGCCATGTCGTGCCCTTGCTTGCCTTTCTTTGGTCATGCCTTGCCTTGCTTGGGCCATGTCGTGCCCTTGCTTGCCTTTCTTGGGCCATGTCGTGCCCTTGCTTGCCTTTCTTGGGTCATGCTTTGCCTTGCTTGGGCCATGTCGTGCCCTTGCTTGCCTTTCTTGGGTCATGTCTTGCCTTGCTTGGGCCATGTCGTGCCCTTGCTTGCCTTTCTTGGGTCATGGATTGCCTTGCTTGGGCCATGTCGTGCCCTTGCTTGCCTTTCTTGGGTCATGCATTGCTTTGCTTGGGCCATGTCGTGCCCTTGCTTGCCTTTCTTGGGTCATACCTTGCTTTGCTTGGGCCATGTCGTGCCCTTGCTTAGAGCCAACAAATTTTTTTTAATATTTTTTTTGAATTTTTTTAGAATTTTTTTGATTTTTTTTTTTTTTTCAAAAAAATAATTTTTCGCGTCAAATCGGGTCTCGGACAAAAAATTATGCGTCAAATCCGTCGAATGATCCAAAATTTTCAATCCGTCTAATGTCATGGGCATGTGTGGTGTCGTAGGGGGGCCGACCATGCCCAACGGTGCCCAACGGTGCCCACAAGAGAGTTTTAAGCCAACCTTGACCATCCATCCTTCCACTCTCATCCTCCCCCTATAGAGGTTTATTTTGAATTAGCTAAATTTTCCTAGTGAACACCCAAGTGACAGTAACATAATAATGGCTCAAAACTTGAGTTGTTGTCATAATAATGCCCCGTTTTTTTTGTTGGAAAACCTTATATGGGCATTAAGCTTAATTTTCATGATTTTTTTTTTTCAAAAAAATTATTTTTGTTTTCCGAAAATAGGGAAAATAGGGGTAAAAACGGGAAATATTCAAAAAAATCTCAAAAAAATCCCAAAAAATCCCAAAAAATTCAAAAAAATCCCAAAAAATTATTGGTGTTGAAATTTTTTATTTTTGGACCTAGGGGGGTGCCCGTGTGGTCCCGGGTTGCTATTTTAGGTGTAAAAACGGGGAAAATCCCAAAAAATTCAAAAAAATCCCAAAAAATCCGAAAAAATAGGAAAAGACATATAAATATATATAGAAAACATTGGTGTTGAAATTTTTTATTTTGGGACCTCGGGGGGTGCCCGTGTGGTACCGGGTTGCTATTTTTGGAAAGTTTTCGGGAAAATTCATTCATAGTGGTCATTATTGTGCATGTGGTCTGATCGTTTTGCCTTGGGCCATGCCTTGGGTCCGATTGTTGTGCCTTGGGCCATGCCTTTCCCTTGCGTGCTTATGGATGCCATGCCCTTGGTCCATGTCAATGCGATCGTTAGGAATGCAACACAGAAAACCATCACTCGCCCAAGGCCTGTATAGCACTTGGAGCAAACACTGAAGAGGTTTATCGGCGTGCGGTTCACGGCGCCCGCCAGCTAAAAAAACCAAACACCTCTCACACGCGTAGCGTACCGCTTGGCCAAGAAACAACGAGCTTGCATCCCACGACCACAAAGTGGCCGCAAGGATGGGCTAGATGTCCCCCGACTAGCACCGTTTGACGTGAAAGAAACAAACAAATCGAGGCGGGACAACACTGGCTAAGGTTAGCTAACACAACGTCAACTAGAATTGGACTGCACCCACATGCCGCTTGATATCGCCCGCATCCGGGAACGGTCCGCATCGAGTTTCGGAAACATTAGCACACTAAAGCCAAAAGGGACAAGAGGTTTGTTCAAAGATCGACGACGAGATTTAGTCCGCTCTCTAGTGTGCTGCTTGGTCCTCTGCCCGCACACAAGAACAGTCCGAATCCGGTCATCGAGGCCCAAGCTCCCCTCGACTATAGTACCCGTTCCAGGTTTGCTCGAAGGAACGACGACGAGATTTAGTATGCTCTTGTGTGCTTCTTGGTCCGTTGCCCGCACACTAGAACACACCGCATCCGATCATGGATTCCCAAGCTCCCCTATAATACCTACGAGGTTTGTTCGAAGGACGACCTCAACTAGATTTTAGTCCGCGCTCGTGGGCTGCTCGGTCCGCTGCCCGCAAGAACAGACCGCATCCGGTCGACAAGTCCCAAACTCCCCTCCGCTAACCCATCCGAGAGACGACCGCGGGACCATTGCGGCATACGAAAAAACGAGGTCAAGTCGGGACGTTAGCCGTATTGCGGGCCAAATCCACCACCGTCATCCCCCGACTTTACGGAGCCGAAAAATTCCCTCAATGCATCGTTGGATTTTTTTTTCTGAACAATGAAAACTCAAGGTCAAGTCGGTACTATGGCCGTGTCGCAGGCCAATTCCACAACCGTCATCCCCCGAAATACTCCGTCAATCGAACCGTAACACCTTTCTTTGCTTACCTTGCTTGGGATATGCCTTGCCATGCCTTCCTCTTGCCTTTCTTTGCCACGACTTTCCCTTGCTTACCTTGCTTGGGCCATGCCTTGCCACGACTTGCCCTTACATGCCTTTCTTAGGTCATGCTTACCTTGTTTGGGCCATGTCGTGCCCTTGCTTACCTTTCTTGGGTCATGCCTTGCCTTGCTTGGGCCATGTCGTGCCTTGCTTACCTTTCTTGGGTCATGCTTACCTTGCTTGGGCCATGTCGTGCCCTTTCTTACCTTTCTTGGGTCATGCCTTGCCTTGTTTGGGCCATGTCGTGCCCTTGCTTACCTTTCTTGGGTCATGCTTACCTTGCTTGGGCCATGTCGTGCCCTTGCTTACCTTTCTTGGGTCATGCTTACCTGACTTGGGCCATGTCGTGCCCTTGCTTACCTTTCTTGGGTCATGCCTTGCCTTGCTTGGGCCATGTCGTTCCCTTGCTTACCTTTCTTGGGTCATGCCTTGCCTTGCTTGGGCGATGTCGTGCCCTTGCTTACCTTTCTTGGGTCATGCTTACCTTGCTTGGGCCATGTCGTGCCCTTGCTTACCTTTCTTGGGTCATGCCTTGCCTTGCTTGGGCCATGTCGTGCCCTTGCTTACCTTTCTTGGGTCATGCCTTGCCTTGCTTGGGCCATGTCGTGCCCTTGCTTACCTTTCTTGGGTCATGCTTCCCTTGCTTGGGCCATGTCGTGCCCTTGCTTACCTTTCTTGGGTCATGCCTTGCCTTGCTTGGGCCATGTCGTGCCCTTGCTTACCTTTCTTGGGTCATGCCTTGCCTTGCTTGGGCCATGTCGTGCCCTTGCTTGCCTTTCTTGGGTCATGCTTACCTTTCTTGGGCCATGTCGTGCCCTTGCTTACCTTTCTTGGGTCATGCCTTGCCTTGCTTGGGCCATGTCGTGCCCTTGCTTACCTTTCTTGGGTCATGCCTTGCCTTGCTTGGGCCAAGTCGTGCCCTTGCTTGCCTTTCTTGGGTCATGCTTACCTTGCTTGGGCCATGTCGTGCCCTTGCTTACCTTTCTTGGGTCATGCCTTGCCTTGCTTGGGCCATGTCGTGCCCTTGCTTACCTTTCTTGGGTCATGCTTACCTTGCTTGGGCCATGTCGTGCCCTTGCTTACCTTTCTTGGGTCATGCCTTGCCTTGCTTGGGCCATGACGTGCCCTTGCTTACCTTTCTTTGGTCATGCTTCCCTTGCTTGGGCCATGTCGTGCCCTTGCTTATCTTTCTTGGGTCATGCCTTGCCTTGCTTGGGCCATGTCGTGCCCTTGCTTACCTTTCTTGGGTCATGCCTTGCCTTGCTTGGGCCATGTCGTGCCCTTGCTTACCTTTCTTGGGTCATGCCTTGCCTTGCTTGGGCCATGTCGTGCCCTTGCGTGCCTTTCTTGGGTCATGCTTACCTTGCTTGGGCCATGTCGTGCCCTTGCTTACCTTTCTTGGGTCATGCCTTGCCTTGCTTGGGTCATGTCGTGCCCTTGCTTACCTTTCTTGGGTCATGCCTTGCCTTGCTTGGGCCATGTCGTGCCCTTGCTTGCCTTTCTTGGGTCATGCTTACCTTGCTTGGGCCATGTCGTGCCCTTGCTTACCTTTCTTGGGTCATGCCTTGCCTTGCTTGGGCCATGTCGTGCCCTTGCTTACCTTTCTTGGGTCATGCCTTGCCTTTCTTGGGCCAAGTCGTGCCCTTGCTTGCCTTTCTTGGGTCATGCTTACCTTGCTTGGGCCATGTCGTGCCCTTGCTTACCTTTCTTGGGTCATGCCTTGCCTTGCTTGGGCCATGTCGTGCCCTTGCTTACCTTTCTTGGGTCATGCTTCCCTTGCTTGGGCATGTCGTGCCCTTGCTTACCTTTCTTGGGTCATGCCTTGCCTTGCTTGGGCCATGTCGTGCCCTTGCTTGCCTTTCTTGGGTCATGCCTTGCCTTGCTTGGGCCAAGTCGTGCCCTTGCTTGCCTTTCTTGGGTCATGCTTACCTTGCTTGGGCCATATCGTGCCCTTGCTTACCTTTCTTGGGTCATGCCTTGCCTTGCTTGGGCCATGTCGTGCCCTTGCTTACCTTTCTTGGGTCATGCCTTGCCTTGCTTGGGCCATGTCGTGCCCTTGCTTGGCTTTCTTGGGTCATGCCTTGTCTTGCTTGGGTCATGTCGTGCCCTTGCTTGCCTTTCTTGGGTCATCCCTTGCCTTGCTTAGGCCATGTCGTGCCCTTGCTTGCCTTTCTTTGGTCATGCCTTGCCTTGCTTGGGCCATGTCGTGCCCTTGCTTGCCTTTCTTGGGCCATGTCGTGCCCTTGCTTGCCTTTCTTGGGTCATGCCTTGCCTTGCTTGGGCCATGTCGTGCCCTTGCTTACCTTTCTTGGGTCATGCCTTGCCTTGCTTGGGCTATGTCGTGAAGGAAATAATGCCCTTGGAAGCATGCATTCTATGATAAGTCTAATAAATGCGGTTCAGTATTAATTAACAAGTTAATAATTCAGTGAGATCAAGTGAGCTGAATGCCTAGCTAGAGGCCGCTTCAGTTCAAGTGGAATTAATGATATTAATCCACAGCTTACTCTTGACTGAACCCGTAGTGTTAGAATCCAACCTTCCTTGCATTGTACTTTTCTTAATTTCCCTTGTATTGATCTTATCTAAACTTTCTAGGACTTTTCTTTGAAGTTTCTAGGCTTTAGATAAGATTATTATGTTACTGTCATTCCAGTGTTCACTGGGTTCTTTTAGCTAATTCAAAATAAACCTCTATGAGGGGTATGACTCAGTACCTCTCACCAGAAGTTGCCTTTGCTTAATCACTTGCGTTGTTGTGTGCCTTTATTGATATTGCGCTGTCGCTCGTTTTTAAGCTTACTTGCCTCAACAAAGTCCCTCAAACAGATACACTCGCGTCGTCGGTCCCACTTGTGACTGCTGTGCGCACACAAGTGCCCGATCGGCGTCCACGTCCCTTCTTGTCGTCAAAAGACAAGAGCGTTCATTCTCAGAAACCTTGGTTGCTCGTGCTTCACGAGCCCCGTTGAACTCGTTCCGCACAAGGCTTGCGTCCCTACCGCCCTCTAGGTAGGAGCGCGCCGCACGGCCCGGTGCCCAAAACACTCGGACCGTGACAGTTGGTATCAGAGCCAAGGCTCAAATCTAGACCCGAGAGACCCGAGGGAGCACCTCAAGATGGAAGCAATACTAGAGAGACTAGCCTGGCTGGAGGGCAAGTCTGAATCATGGACCCAGACCGAAGAGATCGTCATCAAGCAGGATAAGCGGATAGACGATCTTGAGGCCGACGTCGAAGAACTGAAAATTGAAAGAGACTCATTGCGCGAGCATCTCAACTATCTACAAGGGATGGTGGATGACTCGCAGGACAAGTGCGCTACTCTGATGCGTGCTAACAGAGACACTAGTGGGGGCGGTACAAGCCGAATCAAGCCACCCAAGCCTCGTACCTTCTGTGGTGCGAGGGACTCCAAAGAGGTCGACAACTTCATCTTCGACATGGAGCAATACTTCAGGATATGCCAACTGAAGGACAATCTGATGGTGGACACTGCAACAATGTATTTGGCGGATGATGCTAAACTCTGGTGGCGGTGTAAATACGCCGACATCCAAGCCAAGAAGGTGGTGATTGATACATGGGAAGAGTTCAAGGCAGAGCTCATATCCCAATTTTACCCTGAAAACACAGAATTCATTGCTCGGACGAAGCTAACAACCTTGCAACATAAGGGATCCATCCGAGAGTACGTGAAGGAGTACTCCGCGTGCATGCTCGACATTAAAGACATGACCGAGAAGGATCGGTTATTCAACTTCGTCAAGGGATTGAAGGAGTGGGCTCAGCGTGAAATCTGGCGCTCAAAAGTTGACACCTTATCAGGGGCCATTGCGGCAGCAGAAAGGTTGATGGATTACTCGTCCGATAGAGCACCCGCTCAGAAGAAGGGGAACAACAACTCTGCAGCGAGCACTCCTAAGATTTCTGGGAATGGCTCCCAAGCTAGTTCCAACAGTGTGGGGAACAAGTACCGAGGTGGGGGAGAAGAATCACGGAGGAGTGACGGTCCCTCCTCTTCCAATAAAGGGGGAGCTCAGTCCGGATCTTCGTCGTGGAACAAAACCCTCACTTGCATATTGTGTCGTGGACCACACAAATGGTTTGAATGCAAGCACAAAGGAGAAATTGACAGTTTGCAGAAGAAGTTGTCCGCCATGACCACTTCAGAGTCGACTCCACAGGATGATAGAGAAGAGTCGGAGTATGATGAAGAGGAGCCATCAAAGCTGGGGGCCGTCCACATGATGTATGCCATGGGAAAAGAATCTCAAGGAGAAAAACCCCACAGTACTGAATTGATGTATGTAGAAGTCCAGGTGAATGGGAAGAGAGCCCGAGCTATGGTAGATACAGGTGCCACTCACAACTTCGTTACTGAAAGCGAAGCAAAAAGACTCGGGTTAAAGTTGATGCGTGAAGGGGGGAAAATGAAAACTGTCAACTCGGCAGCGAGGCCCATTCACGGCATTGCAAAGAATGTTCCCACCCAGCTGGGAGACTGGAGTGGACATCTCAACTTCACAGTGGCGACTATGGACGACTTCAATCTGGTGTTGGGCATGGATTTCCTCCGTGCCAGCAAAGCCGTCCCGATGCCGCACCTGGGTTCCTTACTAGTGGCAGGGCAACAACCTTGCCTCCTCAAGACATGTGCCCCTGGCAAAGAGACGAAGAAACAAAAGGGGCCTCTTTTATCAGCCATGCAGTTAAAGAAAGGGCTCAAGAGGAATGAACCTACATTCCTCGCTACCCTGTCGATGAAAGACGATGAAACACAAGGAGATACACCACCAGATCTCATGGACTTACTTAGAGAGTTTGCTGATATCCTTCCGGAGGAACTTCCGAAAGTTCTCCCGCCGAGGAGGGCCATTGATCACGAAATTGAGCTAGTGCACGGAGCCAAGCCTCCGGCACGAGGTCCGTATCGAATGGCTCCTCCAGAGCTTGCCGAACTGCGAAGAAAGCTAGATGATTTGCTGAGAGGTGGATTTGTCCGCCCTTCTAAGGCACCCTATGGTGCTCCGGTCCTATTCCAGAAGAAACAAGACGGTAGTCTCCGCTTGTGCATCGATTATAGGGCGCTGAACAAGGTGACTGTGAGGAACCACTATCCAATTCCACTAGTGGCAGACTTGTTCGACCAGTTGGGGGATGCAGTCTACTTCACTAAGTTAGACTTGAGGTCGGGGTACCATCAAGTTCGGATCGCTCAAGGCGACGAACCAAAGACAGCATGTGTTACGAGATACGGAGCGTTCGAATGGCTCGTCATGCCCTTCGGGCTAACCAATGCTCCAGCCACATTCTGCACACTCATGAATCAAGTCTTCCATGAATACCTCGACAAGTTTGTAGTGGTATACTTGGACGACATTGTGATCTACAGCAAGACACTTGAAGAACACATTGAGCATCTGAGGAAGGTGTTCGAGAAACTAAGAGAACATCACTTGTTTGTGAAGCGGGAGAAGTGCGCGTTCGCGCAGGCAGAGATTGGCTTCCTTGGTCACTTTGTAGGAGCTGGCCGTATCAGAATGGATCCGAAGAAAATTCAAGCTATACGTGATTGGCAAGCCCCAAAGAACGCCTCTGAACTACGGTCGTTCTTGGGACTAGCTAATTACTATCGAAGATTCATAAAGGGTTACTCGGAGATAGCTAGTTCTCTCACAGACTTGTTGCGAAAAGACAACTCCTGGCAATGGGCGGAGACCCATCAAGTGGCATTTCGCAAGTTGAAAGAAGCAGTGATGAAAGAACCAGTATTGGCTCTCCCCGACATCAACAAACCCTTTGTGGTAGAAACAGACGCATCCGATTTTGCTCTCGGGGGAGTGCTCTTGCAAGAAGGGCATCCAGTTGCGTTCGAGAGTCGAAAGTTGAATGGGGCTGAGAGAAAGTATGCTGCACAAGAGAAGGAACTTCTTGCCATCGTTCATTGCTTGAGAGGATGGAGACATTACTTGTTGGGCTCGAAGTTCATCGTCCGCACGGACAACACAGCTGCAAGCCACTTCCTCACCCAGCCCAAACTGACAGGTAGACAGGCTCGATGGTAGGAGTTACTTGCAGAGTTCGATGTAGAATTTACATATCGAACTAGAGTGAGCAACAAAGTTGCAGATGCCCTAAGTCGGCGTGCCGACCTAGCTCCTTTGCGAAGACTTGCTCCGTTGTCCGCAAGCAACGTGGCCACATCTGTCAAAGATCAAGTCAAGCAGCATCTTGCGGGGCATCCTATGACGGACACCATAAAGAAGATGATAGAAGAGGGGAAGACCAGACGCTTTTGGATAGAAGATGATCTTATATACACCAAAGGCTACAAGCTGTTCATCCCGAAATCTGGAGGCCTTCGCCGAATGCTCTTGAAAGAATGTCACGATACCTTGTGGGCAGGTCACCCCGGTTGGCAGAGAACCCTCAGCTTGCTCTCCTTGGGCTATTACTGGCCTGGAATGAAAGAAGATGTGATGGGCTATACGAAGACTTGTCTCGTGTGCCAACAAGATAAGATTGATAAACAGAAACCTGGAGGCCTACTGGAGCCACTCCCCGTCCCCACTCGGCCATGGGAGAGTGTCTCGATGGACTTCATCAGTGGATTACCGAAAGTGGACCAGTTTTGCTCTGCAATGGTAGTAGTTGATCGGTTTTCCAAGTATGCCACATTTGTACCGATACATAAGACATGTGGTGCTGAAGAAACTGCTGCTCTATTCTTCAAGCATATAGTGAAGTATTGGGGTTTGCCGAAGAACATTGTCAGTGACAGAGATCCTAGATTCACAAGTATCTTTTGGTCAGAATTGTTCCAAATGATGGGGTCGGCGCTGAATATGTCATCAAGTCACCATCCCCAGTCGGACGGGCAAACTGAGAGATTCAACGGACTACTGGAGGAATATCTGCGTCACTTTGTGAGTGCCAACCAGAAAGATTGGGTCAGGCTCCTTGATGTGGCACAACTCTGCTTCAATGCTCAGAAAAGCTCTGCGTCGAATACAAGCCCTTTTGAGTTGGTAACTGGCCAACAACCCCTCCTACCACACACGGTAGCGGGAACCGAAGATGGGAGAAGCCGTCAAGCTCGAGAGTTCACAAAAGAATGGGAACAGAATACTGAAATTGCTCGTGCCTATCTAGAACGAGCATCGAAGCGCATGAAGAAATGGGCCGATCAAAACAGAAGGCCAGTCGAGTTTGATGTGGGAGATATGGTAATGGTGAAGGTATTGCCGGAACAACTAAGGTTCCTTCGAGGCAGAGACCGCAGGCTCATCAGAAAATATGAAGGCCCCATCCGCATCACTAAACGGATTGGGAAGAGTGCTTACAAGGTTGACCCTCCTACATGGATGAAGATACATCCGGTGTTCCATGTTAGTAGGCTCAAACCCTACCACCCAGATGAAGAAGATTCTAACCGCAACATCAGCACCCGCGCCAACATCAGGCTCCGCCAGCGCGGAACCACCTCAACTGAAGACTGAAGCAGCTTCTCTATTTATTGCTTTCTTTAGTTCTTTTGTAATCTTGTAAGTCGTCGAGGACGTCGACATCTTTAGTGGGGGAGGATGTTAGAATCCAACCTTCCTTGCATTGTACTTTTCTTAATTTCCCTTGTATTGATCTTATCTAAACTTTCTAGGACTTTTCTTTGAAGTTTCTAGGCTTTAGATAAGATTATTATGTTACTGTCATTCCAGTGTTCACTGGGTTCTTTTAGCTAATTCAAAATAAACCTCTATGAGGGGTATGACTCAGTACCTCTCACCAGAAGTTGCCTTTGCTTAATCACTTGCGTTGTTGTGTGCCTTTATTGATATTGCGCTGTCGCTCGTTTTTAAGCTTACTTGCCTCAACAAAGTCCCTCAAACAGATACACTCGCGTCGTCGGTCCCACTTGTGACTGCTGTGCGCACACAAGTGCCCGATCGGCGTCCACGTCCCTTCTTGTCGTCAAAAGACAAGAGCGTTCATTCTCAGAAACCTTGGTTGCTCGTGCTTCACGAGCCCCGTTGAACTCGTTCCGCACAAGGCTTGCGTCCCTACCGCCCTCTAGGTAGGAGCGCGCCGCACGGCCCGGTGCCCAAAACACTCGGACCGTGACACGTAGGGTCACACAAATAGTACGTAAACGGATCAAGTATTTAATTGCATTAAATACTCTATCTATGGATATTCGGAATCGACGGATCTTGGTTTCAGTGGGAACTGATATCGTCACAGGCAAGAAATGAATACTCCGGAAACGATGATATTACCGGAAACGGAAATATGGATCGTATCGGAAATATAAATATTATCCAAGTCGTAGATGTTGCCGGAAACGGAAACATGGTACGTATCGGAAAATATTATCGGAAATGGAAATATTACCAGAATCGGAAATATTGCCGGAAACGGAAATATTGTCAGAATCGGAAATATTACCGGAATCGGAAAATAATTCCGGAAACGGAAATATTAAATGTTTGTTCGAAACGGAAATTAATTCCGGAATCGGAAATGTTAAATATTGTTCGTATCGGAAATGAATTCCGGAATCGGAAATTTAATCGGAAGCGTATCGTACGAATAAGCATCGGACGAGGCCTGCCGGACGAGGGCCCAGCACGAAGCCAGGCCATCGCCCAGCAAGCCAAGCGCGCCACACAAACAGCCACGCCAGGCCCAACGCAAGGCCAGGCCCAGCAGGCCGTGGCAGCGCGCACAGCGCGCGCAGCGCGCGCGGGTGCTTGCGTGGGCTTGTGGCTCGCGCAGGCCTCGCTGCGTGGGCTGCTGCTCGCACGCACGCATGGGCGGCCCATCGAGGCTGCCGTGTGTGTGTGCGTAAGTGTTTGTGTTCGTGCACGTTTCCTAAAACGTGCAGAGTTCGGTTAATGATTAAATTCCTAATTCTATTTGATAAATTAATTAAATTAGAGTTCTTGTAGGATTCTAGGTTTAATTAATTTGTATCTGAATAGGATTCCAATTCCCTTTCCATAACCCTATAAATATGTGGCCTGGGTTCACAATTTATAACGAGTTTCAAAGTATTCAAAGTGAGTTTTTGAGAGAAAAATTCAGCCACACATCTTGCTCAAAAGTGCCGAAAATTCTAGTACCTTAAGGGCGATTCTAGTTGGTCAATCTTAAGGCGGATCCGGACGTGCTGTGGACTATCTACGGAGGGACGACACTTGGAGTCCTAAAGACTTGTTATTGTTCGGTTCGGGCGCAGCTAGGGAGGGCACGCAACAAAGAGTATGCATCTAAATTATGCTATATGATTATGTGTAAATAATATGTATTCCTGGGTTAATGGTTGTTTCCGCATGATTTATGTAATATCATATGTATCATAACCTAACAGTGGTATCACGAGCCCCTTATTATTTTCATAATCTAAATTGCATGAACATGGTTAAATATTACAAATTTGCAAGAATTAAAAGGGGTGATTAATTTTCGTAATTGTTAATTAATTGCAAATTGCGTTTATTTAATTATACGTACGCAGTTTTTCGGCAGTTTCTTCGTTACTCATCCAAATCGAGTGATTTTTGTGTCAATTCCGCATGTAAAAGGCATTCTAAAATTTTGACAAAAATAGTAATTTTCTGCCGAACCCAGAATTCTCAAATTCGAAGCCTAACTATGACTTTTCAAAGGTTTTAGTTTTTCGAATGCAAAATTTCGTAAATTTAAGATGTTAAATTAAATATTTGCGATTCTTGTTGATAAATCTTGAATTTTTGATTGACCTACTGCATATGTTTAACAAGTTTGAATGCCTAGTCTTGTTAATTATGCAATCTAATTTGTAATTATGATTAATTTGTTGAAAATTAGAATAATTTAGAATTAATTTGATTTTCATAATTAATTGTAATTTAATTAGAAACCTATGATTAAAAACCACCATAAAAATTGTAAATTTATGATAAATTTTAAATTTTTATGACCTAGACTTGAATCCATAACAATCGGAAATCAATTGGATAATAAATTTTCGATTTTTTCGCCCTAAAATTATGAAATTAATAATATTTATTAATTTGTCATTAATTTTATAAATTTTAAATTTTTTATGCGATTCGTTCATATAACTTGCACGCACAAAGCAATGGACGCTTCGTGTTACCCTTAAGGGGTGTTGTATAATGCGGGCATGCGACGACGAGCAAGGGAGCTCGTCGCCCGTGCGGCACGAATGCAATGAGCAAGGGCGTAGTGCACGAGCACAAGGCAGCAGCCCTGCCTTGTGTCGTGGGCCACGAGCAATGGACGAATGGGCATGGGCGAAGGGGGAGCCAAGGCAGTCGCGTGTGGGCAGCAAGCGAGCTGCGCCACAACGCGCACTGCCTCGCGTAAGAGCGCGCAGCCTCGCGCGCAGCGAGCGCAAGCTCGCGTGCCACGAGCGCTGCGCCCAGCGTTGCTCGCGCGCACAGCGAGCGATGGCTCGCGCGCACAGCGAGCGATGTCGCGCACACAACGAGCGATGTCGCGCGCCCAGCGAGCGATGTCGCGCGCCCAGCGAGCGATGTCGCGCGCACAGCGAGCGATGTCGCGCACCCAGCGAGCGATGGCTCGCGCGCACTGCAAGCGATGGCTCGCGTGCCACGAGCGCTGGCGCGCGCGCAGCAAGCACCACAGCGTGCGATGGCTTGCGATGGAGATGCAGCAGCTATGCGACGAGCGCATGGGCTGCGCGCATATGGCCAGCAATGGCTGTATGCGTGCGGCCCATGGGCGTGCAATGCGTAGGGTGTTTGCATTACGATTAGATCGTTTTGAATGTTTAATTTGAAAATTTCAGTTCACGTAATTTTAATTAATTTTAAAATTAATAATTTAAATTATTTTCTTGGATTTTAGTTTTGAATATTGTAATTATAATAAATGTTATTTATTCTAATTATTTTACTAAAATTAAAATCATGAATTAATTTAAATAACGACTGAAATTAAATTAAACTTTTTGGATTCAATTATAAATTTATATGAGCTTTAAATTTTAATTAAATTTGTATGTTTCCGGTTAGACTAGAAGTACATTTTTATGTTTAAAATTAGTAAAGCATATGAATTTATTGGTTTAAGTGGGAGCGTATTTTAGTCATAAACTCTTGATTAGGTCTGTTTATGCCAAAATTCGTATGGAGACGACTTTCGGCTAGGATCGACACTAACTAAGCAAAGAATTAATAACACAAATAAAGGAGACACGACACCGAGAAGTGTTGACGCGGAAAACCCAGGAATAAGGTAAAAAACCGCGGATAACTATGAGGCTATCAATCCACTAAGTATTCTATATGATTGTTTATGCTCTTCTTTTCTGAGAATTGATATCGAAGATCTAAAGTACAATGATGAACGCTAAAGACAGTTGATAGCTTAAGAGTTTAAGTGCTTGAGTCAATGTGTCTTCATCACGCCGTTCTTTATGCTTTTATATGCCAAATGCTAACGGTTCTATTGGTTGGGAAGATCCCTGGAAGATAGGGATTCCTCCTTGGCCGTTGCTCACGTCTTCAACAAACTCCCTAATCTTCGGTCAAAGCTTGGACCTCTTCCCATCTTATGACGGCGTGGCCCATGTTGGGCTTCTGGGCTTGGAACTTGACCTAACTCCTCTTTGTCGCCAGAGCCTTGTCGCTGGTCTTACGTCGCCCAGGCTTTGTCGCCTGTCGCTTCAATCGACAGGCTCACTTGACACGACGCCACCTGCGACACGATGATACCTGGATGGCACGACAATATCAGACGTCAAAGCAGTTATGTCGTTAGTCCAATAAAGTGGGATAACAGTTTGCCCCCAATTGTGAGTTTGCGGAGTGCATGCAAAGCAAAAGAAACAATTCAAAATTCAAAAAGTAAACCGTCTACAACCGTCCAGTTCGTGGGACGGAACCGTTCCGATTCTCGAAGTAATAAATGCCAATTTATCGCGACATGAAATAAAGTGTCTTAGAATTTTTCGAAGGAAGTTTCCAGATCTGAAAACAAGAGAGAGAAAAGGAAGGGAGGAATTGCTTTCGTTGCTTCGATTTAGCCATACCCAGGTAAAATTTCGATCATTTCCTTCGATTTTCTTGTAGATTTTAGTAGAGCGATGGCAAAAACTAGGCCGACCGTGGTTAAGGATAAGGAAGATGTTGGGGTTAGTCGGGCCAAGTCACTCAACCCGTTCTACTCTACTGTTGAGGATCCAACGGCTTTTATAACTCTCGCCGGTCTGCCGCCGTCGGCTGAAGTGAGGATTCCTGGTCAAGAGGATGAGGCCAAGGATTGCCCGGAGGGTTATGTGGTCATGTATGAGTACCCTTTTATTCTGGGGTTTTTGTTTCCTTTTACACCCTTGGCTAGATCTTTTGTTGAGGTGTTCAATTTAAGCCCTGGCCAATTGATGCCCCAGATCTGGCGTATTTTTACTGTAGTGCATAGGGTTACTTCGGGTTGGCGAACACCGTTTGACTTGGCTGATCTGATGCATGTTTATGATTTATCCTTGAAGGAGTGTTGTCGGTATACTTTGGTGACGAAGAAAAAGAAGAAGAATTTGTGTGTCGGGTTAGCTGTAAATGATAGGGGTTGGCAAAGTCGTTTTGTTTATGTGAATAAGGCGTCTCTGGGAGAAGTAGGAAACTTCTTAGTGGAAGGGTGGACGACGGAAGGTACTTTATGTTTCTGTACTTTTGATTTATGATGTTTTACTGAACGTTGTCTTACTTGGCTTTGTCTTGCAGTTGTTGATACGTCGTTAGCTGGTCTGAACTCTGACTCTCACGATAAGTGTTTGAGGTTTCTGGGTTGTTCTGTCGTGGAGAGATCGTTCAGCCGTGACGGAGGTCGTTTGGGAAGTCAAGAGGGGAGTCAAGTTGGTGACGTTGACGAGGAGGAGGCTGAAGACGAGACGATTTGCTTAGTTCGTCGTCGACGGAGGTTGGACTTACTCGAGGAAGTCGTTGGGAATTCGTCGTCTGCATCGGAGGAAGAGTTTGAGATGGCTAACACATCAGGTATTTTTGGTTTGGTTTCTTATATACTTGGTTTATCTGCGGGGTGTGTTTTTGATGGTTTCTCGCTTTGTTTGTTGAAGAGAATACGCTGTCGTCTAAGCCAGTGTCGAGGATGTCACAGAGCGAGATGATGGAACGAGCGAGGAAGCGGTTGAGGTCGAACAGTAATGCTGGTGGGCAGGGTGGTCAGGCGATGCCTCTCGTGCCTCGTTATTCTAAGATAGGTGCGTCGCCTGAGACGCCCGTTGTTATAGGGGGTGAAGGTTTTCATCCTCTATCGTCGTCGTCGCCGCCGAGGCCGTTTCAGGTGTCGTCGACTGCTGTTGCTGCGACTAGGCCCCCTGCTGCGTCGGCCAAGAAGCGTCCTGCTGACAAAGTTTAGGTCGAGGATACTGTTGTCACTCTGCCCCCGAACTTCTTGGGCGACGGTGAAGATGCCGTTGTTTGGCCGCATGCATACCGTTTGATATTGCCCTCGACGTATCAGCGTTATCATGAGGTCGTACCTCTTTCTCTCGCGTCGGACGCTGCTGAACTAAGCCTGCGGGTAAGTGTATTTATGTTATTTTATTCAGTTCATAGTATTTGTAAGCGTGTCGTGTGTCGCTTTCGTGACATGTTTTTCTTTACAGGCGTCACAGGCTGCTTTGGCCGTGCGTAGGCAGTGCTCCTTACTGTGCGACGAGCTTATCTCCTCGAAGAACCAAGTGGCTATGGCGAAGAAGGCGGCGACTTCTTGGGAAGGTAAGTGGATGGCTTCTGAGAAGAAGTTGGTCGATCTTGCTGCGGCGGTTAAGTCGAAAGACGAACAATTAAAGGGCAAGGACGACCAGATTGCTGACACGTCGAAGGAGTTGGAAAGGGTAAAGGGGGAGTTGGCGTCGACCGTGGAAGAAATGCAAGGGTTAAGGATTTTATACGACGCTTTGCAGGAGGAGTTTAAGGATTGCGAGGCTTTGGCTGTGTGGAGGACGAGGGCGCAGATGATGTTCTCGTGTTTGAAGGGGGAGGTTAGCCTCTGGCCATGCCAAAAAGAGGTGGATGACTACCTTGCTAATGGTGGTACCCTTGAGGAGTTGTCGGTGCCGGTGGTGGACGCGGATGAGTTGGCGATGGAAGCCGACACTGCTGGTACTAACGGAGCTGATGCCGATGTCGCCCCTCTGGTCGAAGACGTTTCTTCCGTTGATCGAGAGGGTGAAGCGTCCATGGAGCAAGGCGAGGGAGATGTTCCCGTCGTCGCCCCTCCCGAGGTGGACTTGGCAGACGCGACGGTCAATGTTGACATGCCCCCGATATCGGATCAAGTTGTCTCGACCCCTCTTCCAGACGAACATATGTAATGGCTAGTTGATGTTTTTATGTAATAGTTAGTGGTATGGATATTTTAGTTTTTGTTGTTGCATTTTGGATGTTTTTACTCGTCGTCGATGGCGGCGGCGAGGTGTTTGGATATTTTGTGTGTTTGTGTTTTCGCTTGATGATGTGAAAGTCGTGGCCTTTGGGGTCGCGCGTTGTGTGGTGTTTGTGATAAATTTGTTTTTCTTTTCCTTAGTCGTTTGTTTCTTATGGTTACCCCGTCGTGTAGTAGATGCTTTGCAACCAAGTGGAACTGTCAAGTAATAAGTATTGGATCGACTGATGTGTAAAATCATACCTGCGCTGTTTTTTCGCTGTTTCTCGTGCTCTCGTCTTGCGTCGTACGTCGTTGTTTCTGGCTATCATTCGTCGTGTGTCTTGTACTCTGCAAAAGAAAACATGGGTCGCTAGGAGGATTGGCCGTTGGGGATGCCAACGGCCCTCCGATGCTTAAGTCAGTAATGGTTTTTAAACGGAAATAAAACGATAAAGAAAAACAAAGACGACGATACGATGTCTGATAGAATTGGTTACGACGAGATTTCAAAAATAGTAAAGTTTAAGATGTGTTGCGTTCCAGCTTCGGGGGACCGATTTGCCATCTTTGGTAATGAGTCTGTATGCCCCCTTTCCGGCGATTTTGTCGATCAAGTACGGTCCCTCCCAAGCTGGTGCTAATTTACCTGCGTTTAATTCTTTCGTGTTTTGGAATACTTTGCGCAGTACCCAATCTCCTTCTTTAAACATCTTCACTTTGACATTTTTGTTGAAGCATTTTGCCACGATCTGTTGTTGTGACGCCATTCTTATCAACGCTGCTTCCCTGAGATCTTCTGTGTTGTCGAGGTTTTCGCTGAGTTCTACGTCGTTTTGCTCCGGCGTCATGAGTCCATATCGTGCACTGGGCAACGTCACTTCAGGGGGAAGTACTGCTTCGCACCCGTAAACGAGTGAGAAGGGAGTCTGTCCTGTTGCCGTCCTAGGCGTCGTCCTGTTGGCCCATAGGATGGATGGTAGTTCTTCTGCCCATCGCCCCTTCTTGTCGTCCAACCGTTTCTTCAGCGACGCGATGATCGTTTTGTTGCTGGATTCCGCCTGTCCGTTTGCTTGGGGGTATCTGGGCGTCGATGTTTTTAGCTCGATGTTCCATGTTTTGCAGAAAGCTCTTGTTTTGTCGCTGATGAATTGTGATCCGTTGTCGCAGATGATTTCTGACGGTATTCCGAACCTGCATATTATGTTAGTCCATATGAACGAGCATACCTCTTTGTCCCTTACTTGTTGGAATGCACCTGCTTCTATCCACTTGGAAAAATAATCTGTTAGGGCTAACATGAAGACCTTTTGTCCTGGGGCGACGGGCAATTTGCCGACGATGTCCATCCCCCATTTCATGAAAGGCCACGGAGTTAGGGTTGGGTGCAAAAATTCGGATGGTTTATGTGTCATACCTGCGTGTCGTTGGCATTTGTCGCACTTGGATACGTACCTCATGGCGTCCTTAAGCATTGCTGGCCAATAGTATCCATTTCTTTTGATTCTGGTTGATAAGCTTCGTCCTCCTTCGTGTCCTCCGCATTCTCCTTCGTGGTATTGTTTCAATAGTATTTCCCATTCGATTTCTTCGGCACATCGCATCAACATTCCGTTCGCTGATCGCTTAAATAGCACGTCCTGCAAAATAACATATCGTGAAGCTTTGAAAAGTACCTTTCTGACGTCTAGTTTGTCGTCGGGTAGAGTTTCGTGCTTTAGGTAGTCGAAGATGGGTTTGGTCCAGCTGTCTGTGTTTGAGGTTGATAGGACGAGGCTGGCGTCTTGTGGTATGTCTTTTTCGACGGCGGGCGACAGTAGGTGTACTAGAGGTATGGTCGAGAATGGTGATTTTCTGAGTGCGGATCCTAGGTTGGCAAGGGCGTCGGCTTGCGTGTTTAGGTCTCTTGGGACTTGTTTGATGGAAAAGGGTTTGAATTTGGAAGTTAACTCTTTTGCTTTCTCGAGGTACAAGGTCATTTTTAAGTCTTTAGCTTCGTAGTCGCCGTTAATCTGGTTGACGATTAGTTGTGAGTCGCTGAAGATGTTGAGTCCGCTTGCCCCTAATTCCATAGCTAATGTCATTCCGGCGATTAGTGCCTCGTATTCTGCTTCGTTGTTAGTTGCCTTGAAGTCGCAACAGATTGCCTGTGCTATCATGTCCCCTTGTGGCGACTTCAGTACGACGCCTAAACCTGCACCACGAAAGTTAGATGAGCCGTCGACGAAGAGTGTCCATATTTCTTCTATGTTGTTGATGAGTTTGACTTCGTCGTCTGCTATTCTCTCTAAGTCGGGGCTGAAGTCTGCCACAAAATCTGCTAGAGCCTGCGACTTTACAGCCGTCCTTGGTTGATACTTGATGTCGAACCTTCCTAGTGCCATTGTCCACTTCTCCATTCGACCTGTCAGTTCTGGCCTACGCATCACAGACTTGATTGGATAGTTAGTCATCACCACTATTTGGTGAGTTTCAAAATAATGCCTTAGTTTTTTGGCTGCGGTAACGAGTGCTAAAATGAGTTTTTCGAGGGAGGAATACCTGGTCTCTGCTTCCAGTAGTGACTTACTGATGTAATAAATGGGTAGTTGTTGTGCTTCGTCTTCTCGAGCTAGGACCGCGCTGACGGCCGTCGAGCTAACGGCTAAATAGAGTTGTAAGACTTCTCCTTCCTTTGGCTTGGATAGGAGGGGTGGCGACATCATGTATTTTTTGAGGTTTTGCAAGGCTGCTTCGTGGTCGTCGGACCAGTTAAACCCCTTGTTTTTGCGCAAGACGTCGTAAAATAATCGACACTTGTCCGACGACCGTGATATAAAACGGTTTAGTGCCGCCACTCTTCCTGTCAAGCGCTGTACCTCTTTTATGTTCCTGGGGGATTGAATGTTGATGATCGCTCGCACTTGGTCGGGGCTGGCCTCGATTCCTCGTTGGGTGACGATGTAACCTAAGAATTTTCCTGCGGACACTCCGAAAGAACATTTAGTCGGGTTAAGTTTCATACCGTACTTTTTTAGTATGTCGAAGGATTGTCGTAAGTGTTCCACGTGATCGTCAGCCTTCCTCAATTTTACCAGCATGTCGTCAATGTATACTTCCATTGTGTCTCCGAGTTGGTCTTTAAACATCTTGTTGACTAATCTTTGGTATGTCGCACCTGCATTTTTAAGACCAAAAGGCATGACTTTATAACAATAAATTCCTCTATCTGTTACAAAAGACGTTTTTTCCTGGTCGTCTGGGTGCATAAGGATTTGGTTGTATCCTGAGTAGGCGTCCATGAATGTGAGTAGCTCGTGTCCAGCTGTGGCATCGACCAGGGCGTCGATGTGCGGCAGAGGGAATGGGTCCTTGGGGCAAGCTTTGTTGATATCTGTGAAGTCGATGCAGACTCTCCATTTTCCGTTTTTTTTACTGACGACGACGACGTTTGCTAACCAGTCTGGATATTTGACCTCTCTGATCTTCCCTGAATCTATCAAGTTTTGTATTTCTTCGTCTATGATTTTATTCCTTTCGGGAGCGAACTTACGTCGTTTCTGTTTTACCGGTCTGAAGCTGGGGTCGACGTTGAGCTTGTGGGTGATCACGTCTGGGCTGATTCCCGTCATGTCCTCGTGTGACCAAGCGAAACAGTCTGAGTTTTCTCTTAGGAACGACACTATCTGACTTTTGATGTTGTCAGGCAGTGAGGCTCCGATCCTTACGACTTGGTCTGGCTTTGTCTGGTCCAGTACTATCTCGTCGATTTGTTGGTCGTCGGGGTCGTCCGATGTCGACCCTGGCTGTAATTGCTAGATGGGTGACTTGGATGGCTTCAGTGCTGTCTCATAACATTTCTTCGCATCTCTTTGCTGCCCTTTGATTTCCATGACCCCCCACTTGGTTGGAAACTTGATTGATTGGTGATATGTTGAGGGCACTGCCTTCATTTTGTGGATCCATGGTCGTCCTAGGATGACGTTGTATGCTGATGGACAATCGACGACGTTGAACTTGGTCATCATGTTGACGCCTTCTGCGTATGTAGGCAGCGATATCTCTCCTACTGTCCGTAGTGCTTCTCCACTGAACCCTACCAGAACTGTTGATCTCCTTACAATGTTTTTCTCTTCTAATCCCATTTCTTGTAGTGCTTCCAAGAACAGTACGTTGGCTGAGCTTCCGTTGTCGACCAGTATCCTTTTGATCAATGCATTCCCTATTGGGAGCGATATTACCAACCCGTCGTGGTGCTCCCGCTGTGTATCTACAGAATCTGAGTCGTCAAAAGTGATAGCCATTGCGGTTAGGGACCTGTGTAGTGCGACCTCGTCTTCGGTTTGTCCCTCTTCTACGGTCTCAGATTCTCCCCTGTTAATTTTTTTAGCTGCAGAAGAGGTTAGTCCACAAATATCTGAACCACCGGAAATAACATTTACCACTTTATTGAACGGTGGTGGGTCTGGTCGCTCGCTGCTTGTCGTTGGGCCGGGCAGGGTGGTTTGCTCTTTGGAAAATGTTTCTTTTCCCTTGTCGCTCAACAGTTCTTTTAGATGCCCCCGTTTCAGGAGGTATGCGACTTCCTTTTTGAGGGATATGCATTCCTCGGTTGTGTGTCCGTTGTCGCGGTGGAAGTCGCACCATTTGCTCATGTCCTTCATGGAGTCCGGTCTGTCGTTCTTCCGGGGCCATCTAACTGTTCCACCTACATTTTGAAGGGCGTTCACCACACCTCCAATGTCGACGTTGAAGCCGTAGTCGGAGATGTTAGGGTGTTCGACCCGCTCGTTCCTGTAAACATTGTTAGTATCATAATACTGATTGACATTTTGTACCTGGTTTTGCCGAACATATGGTTGGTGTCGCCAATTGTTGTTCCTCGGGGTGTACGATCTTCTGTCGCTGCTGCCTCCTATCGATCGTTGAGATGCTGTTCGGATAACCTCGTCGTCTTCGATTCGCATCTGGGCGGTGGCCCTTGATCGCACCTCTTCGAAAGTTGCACAGGGGTATTTGGTTATTTCCCGGTATAGCTCCGAATTGGGGATGAGGCCTCTCTTGAATGCCTCAATAGCGGTCCTGACATCACAATTTTTTGTACCAATTTTTTCACAATTAAAACGGTTAAAATAATCGCGTACCGACTCGGTTGGCCCTTGAACCAACCGATAGAGATCACTGGTTTGCTTTTCTAACTGGCGACTGCTGGCGAATTGTTGGTAGAAGGCGTTGATGAGATCGGACAAACAGGAGATGGATCTGGGGGGGACGTTCGTGAGCCATTCCAAAGCTGCTCCATCAAGGGTGCCGCCGAAAGATTTGCACATAACAGGTTCCACTAGGTCGTGCGGAATCCCGATCTGCCACATGCGCTGCTTGTAGAAGTTGACGTGCCTATAGGGGTCGGACGTCCCGTCGTACAGGGTGGTCCAGATTGGGAGCCGGAGTGTGTGCGGAACTGTCACTCTAGCGATCGCTTCGCAGAACGGCGACGCTGCATACCCGTCGGTCGGCTCGGTCTCCACTGGTGTAGGTGCCCCGGGGAACCTGGTCATTAACTTCATCAGGCGGGAATAGTGTTTCGTCATGCGTGCATCCATCTTGTTCAGGCGTTGGGTCACCGGATCGGGAGCTTCTTTGTCTTCTTCCTCACGGGTCTCCTCCTCATCGTCGGTCACATCTTCAAAGTCATCGGGCATCTCGAACGTTAGCTTTTTCGGCTTCCCACCTTTGTAGCGGGACTGGTGCTTGTTGCTCTTCACAGATTCGAGCTCTTTCTGGAGGGTTTCATTGGATGCCCTCTCTTGGGCTAGCTCGGCTTGGGCTTTCTCGTAAGCCGCTTTCATCTCTGCGATCGTCATCTCTCCAGTAGCCATGGTGAAAGGGGTGCTTTTGTGTAAAACCTAGTTAATGTCCCCACAGACGGCGCCAAACTGTTTATGCCAAAATTCGTATGGAGACGACTTTCGGCTAGGATCGACACTAACTAAGCAAAGAATTAATAACACAAATAAAGGAGACACGACACCGAGAAGTGTTGACGCGGAAAACCCAGGAATAAGGTAAAAAACCGCGGATAGCTATGAGGCTATCAATCCACTAAGTATTCTATATGATTGTTTATGCTCTTCTTTTCTGAGAATTGATATCGAAGATCTAAAGTACAATGATGAACGCTAAAGACAGTTGATAGCTTAAGAGTTTAAGTGCTTGAGTCAATGTGTCTTCATCACGCCGTTCTTTATGCTTTTATATGCCAAATGCTAACGGTTCTATTGGTTGGGAAGATCCCTGGAAGATAGGGATTCCTCCTTGGCCGTTGCTCACGTCTTCAACAAACTCCCTAATCTTCGGTCAAAGCTTGGACCTCTTCCCATCTTATGACGGCGTGGCCCATGTTGGGCTTCTGGGCTTGGAACTTGACCTAACTCCTCTTTGTCGCCAGAGCCTTGTCGCTGGTCTTACGTCGCCCAGGCTTTGTCGCCTGTCGCTTCACTCGACAGGCTCACTTGACACGACGCCACCTGCGACACGATGATACCTGGATGGCACGACAATATCAGACGTCAAAGCAGTTATGTCGTTAGTCCAATAAAGTGGGATAACAAGGTCTACAAATCCTTAAGGTTAAAACAACTTGATTAGAATTAATAAGGACTGAATAATTGGTGGATTATTGGTGCCCTTGATTAATTGCTGCAAATATTTACGTGATGCATAATGTGTTTTACTAACCAGCTAAGTGGGCCATTCATAATAATGAATGGGTGAATGGTATATATTGTATATGTACTGTTTTGCAGGTTATGAAGTGACTAGTATGGCCCAAATAGGATAGAAAATATGGTCTGCGTACCATTAATTTGAATGTAATTGGTCTAAAGTACCAAAGTTATTTTTCAATTCAAATATGGTCTGCGTACCATCAAATAGTTGTAATTAGTTATAGCTTATCCTATTTGAAGAAAATGGTGCCTCCCACGGAGATTTTCAAGACGGACTTTGAAGTTAAAGCTTCAAGATGAAGTCGGGCCATACTAGATCACAAATATCTTATGCATGTTTTAAGTTATTTATTGCTTTTAAATATGTATTAAAATGCATGAGATCAAAAGCTTGATTATGTTGCATGATTAAGGATTTTAGTTCACTTAAAATCTAACCAACATAGTAAGAGCCTTAAGTTCCAAACTTAAAAATTGAGTTAAAAGGTGCCATGCCAAAATATACACTTGCTTGGATATCCTTTACATCAATCTAGTAATAGTTTTCGCTCAGCGAGGTGTTACTTATTGGTCCTAAAGGGGCAAGGTACACAAATAATTGTGAGTACATGTTTGTTTTGGTGAAACTCAACGATATAAGTAAGGAGTCCTTTTATGTCGTGGCAAATTCGATAGGTTTACCTAATAAGTTCTTAGACGTACCTATCAACCAAGAATAGTTTCTAGACTATTAGCAAAAGGCTTTTGCTTACCTAAGATGTTCTAGGATTAAGTCGACAAACTGTGCTTAGTTCTTCAATGATTTTAGGATCTTGGAATCATTTTATTCACACCTGCCGGAACACATAACTTGAATAAAATGCTTAATAAACATTGAATTATGCATGTATGCTAGAATTTAAGTTTGTTAAGAGAAACTGTGAATGGTTATTTATTTGTTTATTCTTTTCAATTGTAGTTTTAATATGGCAAACAACAATCAAAACATCATCATGGGTTCTGAGCTTATGGTCAAGCTGAACCTGACAAATTTTCTTGAATGGGAAGCTAAGCTAGTTGAAATAGTCAAACTCAATGGACTTGATGAAGGAAATAATGCCCTTGGTCCAAGTATGCATTCTATGTTAAGTCTAATAAATGCGGTTCAGTATTAATTAACAAGTTAATAATTAAGTGAGATCAAGTGAGCTGAATGCCTAGCTAGAGGCCGCTTCAGTTCAAGTGGAATTAATGATATTAATCCACAGCTTACTCTTGACTGAACCCGTAGGGTCACACAAATAGTACGTAAACGGATCAAGTATTTAATGGCATTAAATACTCCATCTATGAATATTCGGAACCGACGGATCTTGGTTTCAGTGGGAGCTAAGATCGTCACAGGCAAGAAATGAATACTCCGGAAACGATGATATTGCCGGAAACGGAAATATGGATCGTATCGGAAATATGAATATTATCCAAGTCGTAGATGTTGCCGGAAACGGAAACATGGTACGTATCGGAAAATATTATTGGAAATGGAAATATTACCAGAATCGGAAATATTGCCGGAAACGGAAATATTGTCAGAATCGGAAATATTACCGGAATCGGAAAATAATTCCGGAAACGGAAATATTAAATATTTGTTCGAAACGGAAATTAATTCCGGAATCGGAAATATTAAATATTGTTCGTATCGGAAATAAATTCCGGAACTGAAAATTTAATCGGAAGAGTATCGTACGAATTAGCATCGGACGAGGCCTGCCGGACGAAGGCCCAGCACGAAGCCAGGCCATCGCCCAGCAAGCACGCGCGCGCCACAAGCCCAGCCAAGGCAGGGCCCAGGCCTACCACAAGGCAGGCCCAGCGCGCGCCAAGGCCACCGTTGCGTGGGCCGCGCTGCGTGGGCTGCTGCTCGCACGCGCATGGGCAGCCCTTGTGGCTGCCGTGTGTGTGTGAGTTTGTGCTCATGCGTGATTCCTAAATCTACAAGAGTCAGTGTATGATTAAATTTCTATTCCTAAATTGGATAAATTAATTAAATAGAATTCATGTAGGATTCTAATTTCAATTAATTCGTATCCTACTAGGATTACGATTCCTTTTCCATAACTCTATAAATAAAGGCCTAGGGGTCATAATTTATACACAAGTTTCAAAGTATTCAAAAGTGAGTTTTTTGAGAGAAAATTAAAACACACATCTTGCTCATAAAGTGCCGAAATTTTCTAGTACCTTAAGGGCGATTCTAGTTGGTCAATCTTAAGGCGGATCCGGACGTGCTGTGGACTATCTACGGAGGGACGACACTTGGAGTCCTAAAGACTTGTTCTTGTTCGGTTCGGGCGCAGCTAGGGAGGGCACGCAACAAAGAGTATGCATCTAAATTATGCTATATGATTATGTGTAAATAATATGTTGTCCTGGGTTAATGGTTGTTTCCGCATGATCTATGTAATGTCATATGTATCATAACCTAACAGTGGTATCACGAGCCCCTTATTATTTTCATAATCTAAAATTGCATGAACATGGTTAAATATTACAAATTTGCAAGAATTAAAAGGGGTGATTAATTTTCGTAATTGTTAATTAATTGCAAATTGCGTTTATTTAATTATACGTACGCAGTTTTTCGGCAGTTTCTTCGTTACTCATCCGAATTGAGTGATTTTTGTGTCAATTCCGCATGTAAAAGGCATTCTAAAATTTTGGTGCCCTTGATTAATTGCTGCAAATGTTTACGTGATGCATAATGTGTTTTACTAACCAGCTATGTGGGCCATTCATGATAATGAATGGGTGAATGTTATATATTGTATATGTACTGTTTTGCAGGTTATGAAGTGACTAGTATGGCCCAAATAGGATAGAAAATATGGTCTGCGTACCATTAATTTGAATGTAATTGGTCTAAAGTACCAAAGTTATTTTTCAATTCAAATATGGTCTGCGAACCATCAAATAGTTGTAATTAGTTATAGCTTATCCTATTTGAAGAAAATGGTGCCTCCCACGGAGATTTTCAAGACGGACTTTGAAGTCAAAGCTTCAAGATGAAGTCGGGCCATACTAGATCACAAATATCTTATGCATGTTTTAAGTTATTTATTGCTTTAAATATGTCTTAAAATGCATGAGATCAAAAGCTTGATTATGTTGCATGATTAAGGATTTTAGTTCACTTAAAATCTAACCAACATAGTAAGAGCCTTAAGTTCCAAACTTAAAAATTGAGTTAAAAGGTGCCATGCCAAAATATACACTTGCTTGGATATCCTTTACATCAATCTAGTAATAGTTTTCGCTCAGCGAGGTGTTACTTGTTGGTCCTAAAGGGGCAAGGTACACAAATAATTGTGAGTACATGTTAGTTTTGGTGAAACTCAACGATATAAGTAAGGAGTCCTTTTATGTCGTGGCAAATTCGATAGGTTTACCTAATAAGTTCTTAGACGTACCTATCAACCAAGAATAGTTTCTAGACTACTAGCAAAAGGCTTTTGCTTACCTAAGATGTTCTAGGATTAAGTCGACAAACTGTGCTTAGTTCTTCAATGATTTTAGGATCTTGGAATCATTTTATTCACACCTGCCGGAACACATAACTTGAATAAAATGCTTAATAAACATTGAATTATGCATGTATGCTAGAATTTAAGTTTATTAAGAGAAACTGTGAATGGTTATTTATTTGTTTATTCTTTTCAATTGTAGTTTTAATATGGCAAACAACAATCAAAACATCATCATGGGTTCTGAGCTTATGGTCAAGCTGAACCTGACAAATTTTCTTGAATGGGAAGCTAAGCTAGTTGAAATAGTCAAACTCAATGGACTTGAGTATGTACTATCACATCCCATGCCAAGCTACTATGCCAGAGACATGACCCCTGAGAGATTTTACGCCTGGGATGCGGATCTCAAAAAGGTTATGAGTCTCATACTGAACAATATCTCTGATGATTGGGCTAGAAGGTTTGTAGCCTATGAACCTTTTACGCTCATCAAGAATCTGAGGGATATCTGTCGTGGAAGTACGGAGGACAGGGACCTGAACGTCCATGAGTTGATTGAATCAATGTCTGGGCTAAAGGTTAGTCCTCCCAACAGGTGTTATAGGATGGAGGTCCAAGAAACACATGTTCAGCTCCTTCGCACTAAACAGAGGGTAGGCGTCCCACTGAGGTTCCATGTGGATCTTATGTGTTCATATTTTGATCGCCTAAGTCTACTAGGAACACCAATAAGCGAAAGGATGGCAGTCTCTGTCTTGCTCAATTCACTACACAGTGGGTTTGGTCGCTTCAAGCAACAATACCTAAGTGAACCAAGAGAAGAAACAGTTGCAGAATTTATTCACCTTGTCAGAAAGGCTGAAATAGTACTGGACTGTGAAGCCAAAGATTTACTCAAGGCTAGAAAGAGACAATTCAAGAAAGGTGGAAAGTCCAAGGGCAATGCTAAATCAAAGCAGGACAAGTCCACATCAAGCTGTCTTTATTGTGATGGAATAGGCCATTACAAAAGAGAATGTCCAAAGCTAAAGGAAGATCAGAAGAACGGAACAGTCGTTCCATCTTCAGGTATTTTCGTTATAGACTGTATACTTGCTAATTCAACTTCTTGGGTATTAGATACAGGTTGTGGCTCACACTTATGTTCCAATCCACAGGGAC
Source organism: Spinacia oleracea (assembly GCF_020520425.1). NCBI lineage: Eukaryota > Viridiplantae > Streptophyta > Magnoliopsida > Caryophyllales > Amaranthaceae > Spinacia > Spinacia oleracea. The sequence goes on from NW_026614345.1 coordinate 52,827, forward strand.
TAAGAAGAAGTAGAAAGTTAAGCAAGGGTGAAGTCGACCTACGAGTGGGAAATGGAGCACGGATTGCTGCATTAGCTGTAGGAACTTACTATTTGTCGTTGCCCTCCGGGCTAGTTTTGGAACTGGAAGAATGTTTCCATGTTCCAAGTCTTACTAAAAACATCATTTCAGTTTCTTGCTTAGATGCTAAGGGATTTTCCTTTATAATAAAAGACAATAGTTGTTCGTTTTATTTTAAAGAGATGTTTTATGGATCTGCTAGATTAGTCAATGGACTTTATTTATTAGATCACGACAAACAAGTATATAACATAAATACCAAAAAGGCCAAAAAGGATGATTCAGATCTCACCTATCTGTGGCATTGTCGATTAGGCCATATAAACTTGAAACGCTTAGAAAGACTTCAAAGGGAAGGAATTCTAGAACCATTTGACTTAGAGGATTATGGTAAATGCGAATCATGTTTACTTGGCAAAATGACAAAGCAACCTTTCTCTAAAGTTGGAGAAAGAGCAAATGAACTATTGGGTTTAATCCATACAGATGTATGTGGACCAATGAGTACAAATGCTAGAGGTGGTTTCAGCTACTTTATCACTTTCACTGATTACTTCAGTAGGTATGGTTATGTCTACCTAATGAAGCATAAGTCTGAATCCTTTGACAAATTCAAGGAATTTCAGAGTGAAGTAGAGAATCAATTAGGCAAGAAGATTAAGGCACTGCGGTCTGATAGAGGCGGTGAATATCTGAGCTATGAATTTGATGACCATCTGAAAGAATGTGGAATTCTATCAGAATTGACTCCTCCTGGAACACCACAATGGAACGGTGTGTCAGAACGGAGGAACAGAACCTTGCTAGACATGGTCAGGTCAATGATGGGTCAGGCCGAACTTCCATTAGAATTTTGGGGACATGCACTAAATACAGCTGCACTCACTATAAATAGAGCTCCGTCTAAAGCTGTCGAAAAGACTCCATACGAATTATGGTTTGGAAAGCCTCCAAATGTGTCTTTTCTTAAGATTTGGGGATGTGAAGTATACGTCAAACGATTAATTTCAGACAAACTTCATCCAAAATCTGACAAATGTATCCTTGTGGGCTATCCAAAGGAAACAAAGGGGTATTACTTCTACAATACATCTGAGAACAAAGTGTTTGTTGCTCGAGATGGTGTCTTTTTGGAGAAGGATCACATTTCCAAAATGACAAGTGGGAGAAAAGTAGACCTCGAAGAAATTCGAGTCGAACAACAAACTCTAGAGAATGCTCAAGATGACATTCAGGATGAAACTCAGAGATCTTTAGAAGAATCTGGTGAGAATCATGGTCAATCTAGAAATATTACCCCGCGTAGATCGCAAAGATATAGATCTCAACCGGAAAGGTACTTAGGTATTTTGACGAACGAGAGCTATGACGTTCTATTACTTGAAAGTGATGAACCTGCGACTTACAAGCAAGCTATGACGAGCCCTAGCTCCAAGCAGTGGCAAGAAGCCATGCAATCTGAATTAGACTCCATGTCTGAAAACCAAGTATGGGATTTGGTCGATTTGCCAGATGGCTACCAAGCCATTGGAAGCAAATGGGTTTTCAAACTGAAAAAGGACAAGGATGGGAAACTTGAAGTTTTCAAAGCTAGATTGGTTGCAAAAGGTTACAGGCAAGTCCACGGTATGGATTACGATGAAACCTTTTCACCAGTTGCAATGCTAAAGTCTATTCGAATAATGTTAGCAATCGCTGCATATTACGATTACGAAATATGGCAGATGGATGTCAAAACTGCTTTCTTAAACGGCGTTTTAACAGAAACTGTGTTTATGACACAGCCTGAAGGTTTTGAGGATCCAAAGAATGCTAAAAAGGTATGCAAGCTAAAGAAGTCAATCTACGGATTGAAGCAGGCATCCAGGAGCTGGAATATACGTTTTGATGAAGCAGTCAGTGACTTTGGTTTCATCAAGAACGCGGACGAATCTTGTGTATACAAGAAGGTCAGTGGGAGCAAAATTGCTTTCCTAGTATTATATATCGACGACATATTGCTTATCGGAAATGACATTCCTATGTTGAACTCTGTCAAGATTTGGCTTGGGAAATGTTTTTCGATGAAGGATCTAGGAGAAGCACAGTACATATTGGGCATCAAGATTTACAGAGATAGATCTAAAAAGATGATTGGACTTAGTCAAAGCACTTATATCAATAAGGTGCTTGATAGGTTCAAGATGGCGGACTCCAAGCGAGGCTACCTACCCATGTCTCATGGAATGACTCTAAGCAAGACTCAGTGCCCAAAAACACTTGATGAGCGTAGACGAATGAATGGGATTCCATATGCATCATTGATTGGTTCAATAATGTATGCTATGATATGTACACGCCCGGATGTTGCGTACGCACTCAGTGCTACGAGCAGATACCAGTCAGACCCAGGAGAGGCGCATTGGACTGCTGCCAAGAACATTCTGAAGTACCTGAAAAGGCACAAAGATGACTTCCTGGTCTATGGTGGAGATGATGAATTAATTGTTAAAGGCTATACGGACGCAAGTTTCCAAACCGACAAAGATGATTTCAGATCACAGTCTGGGTTTGTCTTCTGCCTCAACGGAGGAGCAGTAAGCTGGAAAAGTGCTAAGCAAAGCACCATTGCGGATTCTACAACTGAAGCGGAGTACATTGCTGCACATGAAGCAGCAAAGGAAGCTATATGGCTAAGGAAGTTCATAGGAGAACTTGGTGTAGTCCCCTCCATTAAAGGACCAATAGCCCTGTATTGTGATAATAACGGAGCTATTGCACAGGCAAAAGAGCCTAGACACCACCAGAGAGTCAAGCATGTACTTCGTAGATTTCACCTTCTACGAGAGTTCGTTGAAAGAAAAGAAGTCGAGATAAGCAAAATTGGAACTGATGACAACATATCAGATCCATTAACTAAACCTCTGCCGCAAGCGAAGCACAACTCGCACACTGCAGCTATGGGAATCAAGCATATTGGAGAATGGCTTTGATGTCTCTGTTTAATGTTTTAAAGTTTTAGAGTTTAAATCTTTGTAAAACATTATTGGTTAATCATTCACAATAAATGAAAGGAATTCATTTTTCCATTTAATTTGTGGTTTATTAAATGATGAGTCCCTTCAACTTGACGATATATTCAAGATAGACTGTCAGGACCAGTCCTGTGACTAAGAAATGTCTATCAAGTGAACTTGAATGTCAAAGGTTGAAAATGGTCCCTAATCGGAGTTTTCTATAAAATTGGACGCATAGAAAACGTTAGACGATTAGAATGCAAGATGACTAGTAGTTCTGTTTCTTGAACTATGTGGACATGGCAATGTCATAATCATTTGCATAGATACTTACTTTGGGAAGACTAGTATCGGACAAGACCTATGAAACTTTACTGTAAGAGATGAAAGTCTGTCATAAGTAAATTTCATTAAATTATTAGACACTAAATCCTCAATACCTGAGTGATTTGAGATTACTTGTTTGAGAACTGGTTGCTTTGACGTTGACCAACCGTCGCACCGTAAAAGGAGGCTATAAAGGCAACGCTCAGGTAATCACCTATCAAACGAAGTCTAATCTCAAGATCGCAAGATTGGGATTGTCCTCCCATAAATCGGGATGAGATGCTTAAAAGTTGTACAAGGCCACTCGGAGAGCTAGAAACTGTGAAATGCATGGCCGTGCTCGGATAAATCATAGGCTATGATTATCTGTTTATTTGATCAGTTGAACTCTGAAACCGAGGAACACCTCTGGACATAATAAGGATGACAACTCTTACCTTATGTTCAAGAGCAAGCATCGAGCGACAAAGGAATTAGGAAATGCACACTTGTCCCTAAGGACAAGTGGGAGACTGAAGGAAATAATGCCCTTGGTCCAAGTATGCATTCTATGTTAAGTCTAATAAATGCGGTTCAGTATTAATTAACAAGTTAATAATTCAGTGAGATCAAGTGAGCTGAATGCCTAGCTAGAGGCCGCTTCAGTTCAAGTGGAATTAATGATATTAATCCACAGCTTACTCTTGACTGAACCTGTAGGGTCACACAAATAGTACGTAAACGGATCAAGTATTTAATGGCATTAAATACTCCATCTATGAATATTCGGAACCGACGGATCTTGGTTTCAGTGGGAGCTAAGATCGTCACAGGCAAGAAATGAATACTCCGGAAACGATGATATTGCCGGAAACGGAAATATGGATGGTATCGGAAATATGAATATTATCCAAGTCGTAGATGTTGCCGGAAACGGAAACATGGTACGTATCGGAAAATATTATTGGAAATGGAAATATTACCAGAATCGGAAATATTGCCAGAAACGGAAATATTGTCAGAATCGGAAATATTACCGGAATCGGAAAATAATTCCGGAAACGGAAATATTAAATATTTGTTCGAAACGGAAATTAATTCCGGAATCGGAAATATTAAATATTGTTCGTATCGGAAATAAATTCCGGAACTGAAAATTTAATCGGAAGCGTATCGTACGAATTAGCATCGGACGAGGCCTGCCGGACGAAGGCCCAGCACGAAGCCAGGCCATCGCCCAGCAAGCACGCGCGCGCCACAAGCCCAGCCAAGGCAGCGCCCAGGCCTACCACAAGGCAGGCCCAGCGCGCGCCAAGGCCACCGTTGCGTGGGCCGCGCTGCGTGGGCTGCTGCTCGCACGCGCATGGGCAGCCCTTGTGGCTGCCGTGTGTGTGTGAGTTTGTGCTCATGCGTGATTCCTAAATCTACAAGAGTCAGTGTATGATTAAATTTCTATTCCTAAATTGGATAAATTAATTAAATAGAATTCATGTAGGATTCTAATTTCAATTAATTCGTATCCTACTAGGATTACGATTCCTTTTCCATAACTCTATAAATAAAGGCCTAGGGGTCATAATTTATACACAAGTTTCAAAGTATTCAAAAGTGAGTTTTTTGAGAGAAAATTAAAACACACATCTTGCTCATAAAGTGCCGAAATTTTCTAGTACCTTAAGGGCGATTCTAGTTGGTCAATCTTAAGGCGGATCCGGACGTGCTGTGGACTATCTACGGAGGGACGACACTTGGAGTCCTAAAGACTTGTTCTTGTTCGGTTCGGGCGCAGCTAGGGAGGGCACGCAACAAAGAGTATGCATCTAAATTATGCTATATGATTATGTGTAAATAATATGTTGTCCTGGGTTAATGGTTGTTTCCGCATGATCTATGTAATGTCATATGTATCATAACCTAACACTTGAGTATGTATTGTCACATCCCATGCCAAGCTACTATGCCAGAGACATGACCCCTGAGAGATTTTACGCCTGGGATGCGGATCTCAAAAAGGTTATGAGTCTCATGCTGAACAATATCCCTGATGATTGGGCAAAAAGGTTTGTAGCCTATGAACCTTTTACGCTCATCAAGAATCTGAGGGATATCTGTCGTGGAAGTACGGAGGACAGGGACCTGAACGTCCATGAGTTGATTGAATCAATGTCTGGTCTAAAGGTTAGTTCTCCCAACAGGTGTTATAGGATGGAGGTCCAAGAAACACATGTTCAGCTCCTTCGCACTAAACAGAGGGTAGGCGTCCCACTGTGGTTCCATGTGGATCTTATGTGTTCATATTTTGATCGCCTAAGTCTACTAGGAACACCAATAAGCGAAAGGATGGCAGTCTCTGTCTTGCTCAATTCACTACACAGTGGGTTTGGTCGCTTCAAGCAACTATACCTAAGTGAACCAAGAGAAGAAACAGTTGCAGAATTTATTGACCTTGTCAGAAAGGCTGAAATAGTACTGGACTGTGAAGCCAAAGATTTACTCAAGGCTAGAAAGAGACCATTCAAGAAAGGTGGAAAGTCCAAGGGCAATGCTAAATCAAAGCAGGACAAGTCCACATCAAGCTGTCTTTATTGTGATGGAATAGGCCATTACAAAAGAGAATGTCCAAAGCTAAAGGAAGATCAGAAGAACGGAACAGTCGTTCCATCTTCAGGTATTTTCGTTATAGACTGTATACTTGCTAATTCAACTTCTTGGGTATTAGATACAGGTTGTGGCTCACACTTATGTTCCAATCCACAGGGACTAAGAAGAAGTAGAAAGTTAAGCAAGGGTGAAGTCGACCTACGAGTGGGAAATGGAGCACGGATTGCTGCATTAGCTGTAGGAACTTACTATTTGTCGTTGCCCTCCGGGCTAGTTTTGGAACTGGAAGAATGTTTCCATGTTCCAAGTCTTACTAAAAACATCATTTCAGTTTCTTGCTTAGATGCTAAGGGATTTTCCTTTTTAATAAAAGACAATAGTTGTTCGTTTTATTTTAAAGAGATGTTTTATGGATCTGCTAGATTATTCAATGGACTTTATTTATTAGATCACGACAAACAAGTATATAACATAAATACCAAAAAGGCCAAAAAGAATGATTCAGATCTCACCTATCTGTGGCATTGTCGATTAGGCCATATAAACTTGAAACGCTTATAAAGACTTCAAAAGGAAGGAATTCTAGAACCATTTGACTTAGAGGATTATGGTAAATGCGAATCATGTTTACTTGGCAAAATGACAAAGCAACCTTTCTCTAAAGTTGGAGAAAGAGCAAATGAACTATTGGGTTTAATCCATACAGATGTATGTGGACCAATGAGTACAAATGCTAGAGGTGGTTTCAGCTACTTTATCACTTTCACTGATGACTTCAGTAGGTATGGTTATGTCTACCTAATGAAGCATAAGTCTGAATCCTTTGACAAATTCAAGGAATTTCAGAGTGAAGTAGAGAATCAATTAGGCAAGAAGATTAAGGCACTGCGGTCTGATAGAGGCGGTGAATATCTGAGCTATGAATTTGATGACCATCTGAAAGAATGTGGAATTCTATCAGAGTTGACTCCTCCTGGAACACCACAATGGAACGGTGTGTCGGAACGGAGGAACAGAACCTTGCTAGACATGGTCAGGTCAATGATGGGTCAGGCCGAACTTCCATTAGAATTTTGGGGACATGCACTAAATACAGCTGCACTCACTATAAATAGAGCTCCGTCTAAAGCTGTCGAAAAGACTCCATACGAATTATGGTTTGGAAAGCCTCCAAATGTGTCTTTTCTTAAGATTTGGGGATGTGAAGTATACGTCAAACGATTAATTTCAGACAAACTTCATCCAAAATCTGACAAATGTATCCTTGTGGGCTATCCAAAGGAAACAAAGGGGTATTACTTCTACAATACATCTGAGAACAAAGTGTTTGTTGCTCGAGATGGTGTCTTTTAGGAGAAAGATCATATTTCCAAAATGACAAGTGGGAGAAAAATAGACCTCGAAGAAATTCGAGTCGAACAACAAACTCTAGAGAATGCTCAAGATGACATTCAGGATGAAACTCAGAGATCTTTAGAAGAATCTGGTGAGAATCATGGTCAATCTAGAAATGTTGCCCCGCGTAGATCGCAAAGATATAGATCTCAACCGGAAAGGTACTTAGGTATTTTGACGAACGAGAGCTATGACGTTCTATTACTTGAAAGTGATGAACCTGCGACTTACAAACAAGCTATGACGAGCCCTAGCTCCAAGCAATGGCAAGAAGCCATGCAATCTGAATTAGACTCCATGTCTGAAAACCAAGTATGGGATTTGGTCGATTTGCCAGATGGCTATCAAGCCATTGGAAGCAAATGGGTTTTCAAACTGAAAAAGGACAAGGATGGGAAACTTGAAGTTTTTAAAGCTAGATTGGTTGCAAAAGGTTACAGGCAAGTCCACGGTGTGGATTACGATGAAACCTTTTCGCCAGTTGCAATGCTAAAGTCTATTCGGATAATGTTAGCAATCGCTGCATATTACGATTACGAAATATGGCAAATGGATGTCAAAACTGCTTTCTTAAACGGCGTTTTAACAGAAACTGTGTTTATGACACAGCCTGAAGGTTTTGAGGATCCAAAGAATGCTAAAAAGGTATGCAAGCTAAAGAAATCAATCTACGGATTGAAGCAGGCATCCAGGAGCTGGAATATACGTTTTGATGAAGCAGTCAGTGACTTTGGTTTCATCAAGAACGCAGACGAATCTTGTGTATACAAGAAGGTCAGTGGGAGAAAAATTGCTTTCCTAGTATTATATGTCGACGACATATTGCTTATCGAAAATGACATTCCTATGTTGAACTCTGTCAAGATTTGGCTTGGGAAATGTTTTTCGATGAAGGATCTAGGAGAAGCACAGTACATATTGGGCATCAAGATTTACAGAGATAGATCTAAAAAGATGATTGGACTTAGTCAAAGCACTTATATCAATAAGGTGCTTGATAGGTTCAAGATGGCGGACTCCAAGCGAGGCTACCTACCCATGTCTCATGGAATGACTCTAAGCAAGACTCAGTGCCCAAAAACACTTGATGAGCGTAGACGAATGAATGGGATTCCATATGCATCATTAATTGGTTCAATAATGTATGCTATGATATGTACACGCCCGGATGTTGCGTACGCACTCAGTGCTACGAGCAGATACCAGTCAGACCCAGGAGAGGCGCATTGGACTGCTGCCAAGAACATTCTGAAGTACCTGAAAAGGCACAAAGATGACTTCCTGGTCTATGGTGGAGATGATGAATTAATTGTTAAAGGCTATACGGACGCAAGTTTCCAAACCGACAAAGATGATTTCAGATCACAGTCTGGGTTTGTCTTCTGCCTCAACGGAGGAGCAGTAAGCCTGGAAAAGTGCTAAGCAAAGCACCATTGCGGATTCTACAACTGAAGCGGAGTACATTGCTGCACATGAAGCAGCAAAGGAAGCTATATGGCTAAGGAAGTTCATAGGTGAACTTGGTGTAGTCCCCTCCATTAAAGGACCAATAGCCCTGTATTGTGACAATAACGGAGCTATTGCACAGGCAAAAGAGCCTAGACACCACCAGAGAGTCAAGCATGTACTTCGTAGATTTCACCTTCTACGAGAGTTCGTTGAAAGAAAAGAAGTCGAGATAAGCAAAATTGGAACTGATGACAACATATCAGATCCATTAACTAAACCTCTGCCGCAGGCGAAGCACAACTCGCACACTGCAGCTATGGGAATCAAGCATATTGGAGAATGGCTTTGATGTCTCTGTTTAATGTTTTAAAGTTTTAGAGTTTAAATCTTTGTAAAACATTATTGGTTAATCATTCACAATAAATGAAAAGAATTCATTTTTCCATTTAATTTGTGGTTTATTAAATGATGAGTCCCTTCAATTTGACGATATATTCAAGATAGACTGTCAGGACCAGTCCTGTGACTAAGAAATGTCTATCAAGTGAACTTGAATGTCAAAGGTTGAAAATGGTCCCTAGTCGGAGTTTTCTATAAAATTGGACGCATAGAAAACGTTAGACGATTAGAATGCAAGATGACTAGTAGTTCTGTTTCTTGAACTATGTGGACATGGCAATGTCATAATCATTTGCATAGATACTTACTTTGGGAAGACTAGTATCGGACAAGACCTATGAAACTTTACTGTAAGAGATGAAAATCTGTCATAAGTAAATTTCATTAAATTATTAGACACTAAATCCTCAATACCTGAGTGATTTGAGATTACTTGTTTGAGAACTGGTTGCTTTGACGTTGACCAACCGTCGCACCGTAAAAGGAGGCTATAAAGGCAACGCTCAGGTAATCACCTATCAAACGAAGTCTAATCTCAAGATCGCAAGATTGGGATTGTCCTCCCATAAATCGGGATGAGATGCTTAAAAGTTGTACAAGGCCACTCGGAGAGCTAGAAACTGTGAAATGCATGGCCGTGCTCGGATGAATCATAGGCTATGATTATCTGTTTATTTGATCAGTTGAACTCTGAAACCGAGGAACACCTCTGGACATAATAAGGATGACAACTCTTACCTTATGTTCAAGAGCAAGCATCGAGCGACAAAGGAATTAGGAAATGCACACTTGTCCCTAAGGACAAGTGGGAGACTGAAGGAAATAATGCCCTTGGTCCAAGTATGCATTCTATGATAAGTCTAATAAATGCGGTTCAGTATTAATTAACAAGTTAAATAATTCAGTGAGATCAAGTGAGCTGAATGCCTAGCTAGAGGCCGCTTCAGTTCAAGTGGAATTAATGATATTAATCCACAGCTTACTCTTGACTGAACCCGTAGGGTCACACAAATAGTACGTAAACGGATCAAGTATTTAATGGCATTAAATACTCTATCTATGGATATTCGGAATCGACGGATCTTGGTTTCAGTGGGAGCTGAGATCGTCACAGGCAAGAAATGAATACTCCGGAAACGATGATATTACCGGAAACGGATATATGGATCGTATCGGAAATATAAATATTATCCAAGTCGTAGATGTTGCCGGAAACGGAAACATGGTACGTATCGGAAAATATTATCGGAAATGGAAATATTACCAGAATCGAAAATATTGCCGGAAACGGAAATATTGTCAGAATCGGAAATATTACCGGAATCGGAAAATAATTCCGGAAACGGAAATATTAAATTTTTGTTCGAAACAGAAATTAATTCCGGAATCGGAAATGTTAAATATTGTTCGTATCGGAAATGAATTCCGGAATCGGAAATTTAATCGGAAGCGTATCGTACGAATAAGCATCGGACGAGGCCTGCCGGACGAGGGCCCAGCACGAAGCCAGGCCATCGCCCAGCAAGCCAAGCGCGCCACACAAACAGCCACGCCAGGCCCAGCGCAAGGCCAGGCCCAGCAGGCCGTGGCAGCGCGCACAGCGCGCGCAGCGCGCGCGGGTGCTTGCGTGGGCTTGTGGCTCGCGCAGGCCTCGCTGCGTGGGCTGCTGCTCGCACGCACGCATGGGCGGCCCATCGAGGCTGTCGTGTGTGTGTGCGTAAGTGTTTGTGTTCGTGCACGTTTCCTAAAACGTGCAGAGTTCGGTTAATGATTAAATTCCTAATTCTATTTGATAAATTAATTAAATTAGAGTTCTTGTAGGATTCTAGGTTTAATTAATTTGTATCTGAATAGGATTCCAATTCCCTTTCCATAACCCTATAAATATGTGGCCTGGGTTCACAATTTATAACGAGTTTCAAAGTATTCAAAGTGAGTTTTTGAGAGAAAACTTCAGCCACACATCTTGCTCAAAAGTGCAGAAAATTCTAGTACCTTAAGGGCGATTCTAGTTGGTCAATCTTAAGGCGGATCCGGACGTGCTGTGGACTATCTACGGAGGGACGACACTTGGAGTCCTAAAGACTTGTTCTTGTTTGGTTCGGGCGCAGCTAGGGAGGGCACGCAACAAAGAGTATGCATCTAAATTATGCTATATGATTATGTGTAAATAATATGTATTCCTGGGTTAATGGTTGTTTCCGCATGATTTATGTAATATCATATGTATCATAACCTAACATGTCGTGCCCTTGCTTACCTTTCTTGGGTCATGCCTTGCCTTGCTTGGGCCAAGTCGTGCCCTTGCTTGCCTTTCTTGGGTCATGCTTACCTTGCTTGGGCCATGTCGTGCCCTTGCTTACCTTTCTTGGGTCATGCCTGGCCTTGCTTGGGCCATGTCGTGCCCTTGCTTCCCTTTCTTGGGTCAAGCCTTGCCTTGCTTGGGCCATGTCGTGCCCTTGCTTACCTTTCTTGGGTCATGCCTTGCCTTGCTTGGGCCATGTCGTGCCCTTGCTTGCCTTTCTTGGGTCATGCATTGCTTTGCTTGGGCCATGTCGTGCCCTTGCTTGCCTTTCTTGGGTCATACCTTGCCTTGCTTGGGCCATGTCGTGCCCTTGCTTAGAGCCAACAAATTTGTTTTCAAAAAAAATTTTTTTTAATATTTTTTTTGAATTTTTTTAGAATTTTTTTGATTTTTTTTTTTTCAAAAAAATTATTTTTCGCGTCAAATCGGGTCTCGGACAAAAAATTATGCGTCAAATCCGTCGAATGATCCAAAATTTTCAATCCGTCTAATGTCATGGGCATGTGTGGTGTCGTAGGGGGGCCGACCATGCCCAACGGTGCCCACAAGAGAGTTTTAAGCCAACCTTGACCATCCATCCTTCCACTCTCACCCTCCCCCTATAGAGGTTTATTTTGAATTAGCTAAATTTTCCTAGTGAACACCCAAGTGACAGTAACATAATAATGGCTCAAAACTTGAGTTTTTGTCATAATAATGCCCCGTTTTTTTTTTTGGAAAACCTTATATGGGCATTAAGCTTAATTTTCATGATTTTTTTTTTCAAAAAAATTATTTTTGTTTTCCGAAAATAGGGAAAATAGGGGTAAAAACGGGAAAAATAAGGTAAAAATCCCAAAAAATTCAAAAAAATCCTTTATTTTTGGACCTAGGGGGGTGCCCGTGTGGTCCCGGGTTGCTATTTTAGGGGTAAAAACGGGGAAAATCCCAAAAATTCAAAAAAATCCCCAAAAATCCTTTCTTGGGTCATGCTTCCCTTGCTTGGGCCATGTCGTGCCCTTGCTTACCTTTCTTGGGTCATGCCTTGCCTTGCTTGGGCCATGTCGTGCCCTTGCTTACCTTTCTTGGGTTATGCCTTGCCTTGCTTGGGCCATGTCATGCCCTTGCTTACCTTTCTTGGGTCATGCCTTGCCTTGCTTGGGCCATGTCGTGCCCTTGCTTGCCTTTCTTGGGTCATGCTTACCTTGCTTGGGCCATGTCGTGCCCTTGCTTACCTTTCTTGGGTCATGCCTTGCCTTGCTTGGGCCATGTCGTGCCTTTGCTTACATTTCTTGGGTCATGCCTTGCCTTGCTTGGGCCATGTCGTGCCCTTGCTTACCTTTCTTGGGTCATGCTTACCTTGCTTGGGCCATGTCATGCCCTTGCTTACCTTTCTTGGGTCATGCCTTGCCTTGCTTGGGCCATGTCGTGCCCTTGCTTCCCTTTCTTGGGTCATGCCTTGCCTTGCTTGGGCCAAGTCGTGCTCTTGCTTGCCTTTCTTGGGTCATGCTTACCTTGCTTGGGCCATGTCGTGCCCTTGCTTACCTTTCTTGGGTCATGCTTCCCTTGCTTGGACCATGTCGTGCCCTTGCTTACCTTTCTTGGGTCATGCCTTGCCTTGCTTGGGCCATGTCGTGCCCTTGCTTGCCTTTCTTGGGTCATGCCTTGCCTTGCTTGGGCCATGTCGTGCCCTTGCTTGCCTTTCTTGGGTCATGCCTTGCCTTGCTTTGGCCAAGTCGTGCCCTTGCTTGCCTTTCTTGGGTCATGCTTACCTTGCTTGGGCCATGTCGTGCCCTTGCTTACCTTTCTTGGGTCATGCCTTGCCTTGCTTGGGCCATGTCGTGCCCTTGCTTACCTTTCTTGGGTCATGCTTTGCCTTGCTTGGGCCATGTCGTGCCCTTGCTTGGCTTTCTTGGGTCATGCCTTGCCTTGCTTGGGTCATGTCGTGCCCTTGCTTCCCTTTCTTGGGTCATGCCTTGCCTTGCTTAGGCCATGTCGTGCCCTTGCTTGCCTTTCTTTGGTCATGCCTTGCCTTGCTTGGGCCATGTCGTGCCCTTGCTTGCCTTTCTTGGGCCATATCGTGCCCTTGCTTGCCTTTCTTGGGTCATGCTTTGCCTTGCTTGGGCCATGTCGTGCCCTTGCTTGCCTTTCTTGGGTCATGTCTTGCCTTGCTTGGGCCATGTCGTGCCCTGCTTGCCTTTCTTGGGTCATGGATTGCCTTGCTTGGGCCATGTCGTGCCCTTGCTTGCCTTTCTTGGGTCATGCATTGCTTTGCTTGGGCCATGTCGTGCCCTTGCTTGCCTTTCTTGGGTCATACCTTGCCTTGCTTGGGCCATGTCGTGCCCTTGCTTAGAGCCAACAAATTTGTTTTCAAAAAAAATTTTTTTTAATATTTTTTTTGAATTTTTTTAGAATTTTTTTGATTTTTTTTTTTTCAAAAAAATTATTTTTCGCGTCAAATCGGGTCTCGGACAAAAAATTATGCGTCAAATCCGTCGAATGATCCAAAATTTTCAATCCGTCTAATGTCATGGGCATGTGTGGTGTCGTAGGGGGGCCGACCATGCCCAACGGTGCCCACAAGAGAGTTTTAAGCCAACCTTGACAATCCATCCTTCCACTCTCACCCTCCCCCTATAGAGGTTTATTTTGAATAAGCTAAATTTTCCTAGTGAACACCCAAGTGACAGTAACATAATAATGGCTCAAAACTTGAATTTTTGTCATAATAATGCCCCGTTTTTTTTGTTGGAAAACCTTATATGGGCATTAAGCTTAATTTTCATGATTTTTTTTTTCAAAAAAATTATTTTTCTTTCCGAAAATAGGGAAAATAGGGGTAAAAACGGGAAAAATAAGGGAAAAATTCAAAAAAATCTCAAAAAAATCCCAAAAAATCCCAAAAAATTCAAAAAAATCCCAAAAAATTATTGGTGTTGAAACTTTTTATTTTTGGACCTAGGGGGGTGCCCGTGTGGTCCCGGGTTGCTATTTTAGGGGTAAAAACGGGGAAAATCCCAAAAAAATCAAAAAAATCCCAAAAAATCCGAAAAAATAGGAAAAGACATATAAATATATATAGAAAACATTGGTGTTGAAATTTTTTATTTTGGGACCTCGGGGGGTGCCCGTGTGGTCCCGGGTTGCTATTTTTGGAAAGTTTTCGGGAAAATTCATTCATAGTGGTCATTATTGTGCATGTGGTCCGATCGTTTTGCCTTGGGCCATGCCTTGGGTCCGATTGTTGTGCCTTGGGCCATGCCTTTCCCTTGCGTGCTTATGGATGCCATGCCCTTGGTCCATGTCAATGCGATCGTTAGGAATGCAACACAGAAAACCATCACTCGCCCAAGGCCTGTATAGCACTTGGAGCAAACACTGAAGAGGTTTATCGGCGTGCGGTTCACGGAGCCCTCCAGCTAAAAAACCAAACACCACTCACACGCGTAGCGTACCGCTTGGCCAAGAAACAACGAGCTTGCATCCCACGACCACAAAGTGGCCGCAAGGATGGGCTAGATGTCCCCCGACTAGCACCGTTTGACGTGAAAGAAACAAACAAATCGAGGCGGGACAACACTGGCTAAGGTTAGCTAACACAACGTCAACTAGAATTGGACTGCACCCACATGCCGCTTGATATCGCCCGCATCCGGGAACGGTCCGCATCGAGTTTCGGAAACATTAGCACACTAAAGCCAAAAGGGACAAGAGGTTTGTTCAAAGATCGACGACGAGATTTAGTCCGCTCTCTAGTGTGCTGCTTGGTCCTCTGCCCGCACACAAGAACAGTCCGAATCCGGTCATCGAGGCCCAAGCTCCCCTCGACTATAGTACCCGTTCCAGGTTTGCTCGAAGGAACGACGACGAGATTTAGTATGCTCTTGTGTGCTTCTTGGTCCGTTGCCCGCACACTAGAACACACCGCATCCGATCATGGATTCCCAAGCTCCCCTACAATACCTACGAGGTTTGTTCGAAGGACGACGTCAACTAGATTTTAGTCCGCGCTCGTGGGCTGCTCGGTCCGCTGCCCGCAAGAACAGACCGCATCCGGTCGACAAGTCCCAAACTCCCCTCCGCTAACCCATCCGAGAGACGACCGCGGGACCATTGCGGCATACGAAAAAACAAGGTCAAGTCGGGACGTTAGCCGTATTGCGGGCCAAATCCACCACCGTCATCCCCCGAGTTTACGGAGCCGAAAAATTCCCTCAATGCATCGTTGGATTTTTTTTTCTGAACAACGAAAACTCAAGGTCAAGTCGGTACTATGGCCGTGTCGCAGGCCAATTCCACAACCGTCATCCCCCGAAATACTCCGTCAATCGAACCGTAACACCTTTCTTTGCTTACCTTGCTTGGGATATGCCTTGCCATGCCTTCCTCTTGCCTTTCTTTGCCACGAATTTCCCTTGCTTACCTTTCTTGGGTCATGCTTACCTTGCTTGGGCCATGCCTTGCCACGACTTGCCCTTACATGCCTTTCTTTGCCACGACTTGCCCTTGCTTGCCTTGCTTGGGCATGGCGTGCCCTTACTTACCTTTCTTGGGTCATGCTTACCTTGTTTGGGCCATGTCGTGCCCTTGCTTACCTTTCTTGGGTCATGCCTTGCCTTGCTTGGGCCATGTCGTGCCTTGCTTACCTTTCTTGGGTCATGCTTACCTTGCTTGGGCCATGTCGTGCCCTTTCTTACCTTTCTTGGGTCATGCCTTGCCTTGTTTGGGCCATGTCGTGCCCTTGCTTACCTTTCTTGGGTCATGCTTACCTTGCTTGGGCCATGTCGTGTCCTTGCTTACCTTTCTTGGGTCATGCTTACCTTGCTTGGGCCATGTCGTGCCCTTGCTTACCTTTCTTGGGTCATGCCTTGCCTTGCTTGGGCCATGTCGTGCCCTTGCTTACCTTTCTTGGGTCATGCTTACCTTGCTTGGGCCATGTCGTGCCCTTGCTTACCTTTCTTGGGTCATGCCTTGCCTTGCTTGGGCCATGTCGTGCCCTTGCTTACCTTTCTTGGGTCTTGCTTGAAGGAAATAATGCCCTTGGTCCAAGTATGCATTCTATGTTAAGTCTAATAAATGCGGTTCAGTATTAATTAACAAGTTAATAATTCAGTGAGATCAAGTGAGCTGAATGCCTAGCTAGAGGCCGCTTCAGTTCAAGTGGAATTAATGATATTAATCCACAGCTTACTCTTGACTGAACCCGTAGGGTCACACAAATAGTACGTAAACGGATCAAGTATTTAATGGCATTAAATACTCTATCTATGGATATTCGGAATCGACGGATCTTGGTTTCAGTGGGAGCTGAGATCGTCACAGGCAAGAAATGAATACTCCGGAAACGATGATATTACCGGAAACGGAAATATGGATCGTATCGGAAATATAAATATTATCCAAGTCGTAGATGTTGCCGGAAACGGAAACATGGTACGTATCGGAAAATATTATCGGAAATGGAAACATTACCAGAATCGGAAATATTGCCGGAAACGGAAATATTGTCAGAATCGGAAATATTACCGGAATCGGAAAATAATTCCGGAAACGGAAATATTAAATATTTGTTCGAAACGGAAATTAATTCCGGAATCGGAAATGTTAAATATTGTTCGTATCGGAAATGAATTCCGGAATCGGAAATTTAATCGGAAGCGTATCGTACGAATAAGCATCGGACGAGGCCGGCCGGACGAGGGCCCAGCACGAAGTCAGGCCATCGCCCAGCAAGCCAAGCGCGCCGCACAAACAGCCACGCCAGGCCCAGCGGAAGGCCAGGCCCAGCAAGCCGTGGCAGCGCGCACAGCGCGCGCAGCGCGCGCGGGAGCTGCGTGGGCTTGCAGCTCGCGCAGGCCTCGCTGCGTGGGCTGCTGCTCGTGCGCACGCATGGGCGGCCCATCGTGGCTGCCGTGTGTGCGTGTGTAAGTGTTTGTGTTCGTGCACGTTTCCTAAAACGTGCAGAGTTCGGTTAATGATTAAATTCCTAATTCTATTTGATAAATTAATTAAATTAGAGTTCTTGTAGGATTCTAGGTTTAATCAATTTGTATCTGAATAGGATTCCAATTCCCTTTCCATACCCCTATAAATATGTGGCCTGGGTTCACAATTTATAACGAGTTTTCAAAGTATTCAAAGTGAGTTTTTGAGAGAAAAATTCAGCCACACATCTTGCTCAAAAGTGCCGAAAATTCTAGTACCTTAAGGGCGATTTTAGTTGGTCAATCTTAAGGCGGATCCGGACGTGCTGTGGACTATCTACGGAGGGACGACACTTGGAGTCCTAAAGACTTGTTCTTGTTCGGTTCGGGCGCAGCTAGGGAGGGCACGCAACAAAGAGTATGCATCTAAATTATGCTATATGATTATGTGTAAATAATATGTAATCCTGGGTTAATGGTTGTTTCCGCATGATTTATGTAATATCATATGTATCATAACCTAACAGTGGTATCACGAGCCCCTTATTATTTTCATAATCTAAATTGCATGAACATGGTTAAATATTACAAATTTGCAAGAATTAAAAGGGGTGATTAATTTTCGTAATTGTTAATTAATTGCAAATTGCGTTTAATTAATTATACGTACGCAGTTTTTCGGCAGTTTTTTTTCGTTACTCATCCAAATCGAGTGATTTTTGTGTCAATTTCGCATGTAAAAGGCATTCTAAAATTTTGACAAAAATAGTATTTTTCTGCCGAACCCAGAATTCTAAATTTTTTTATTGACCTACTGTATATGTTTAACAAGTTTGAATGCCTAGCCTTGTTAATTATGCAATCTAATTTGTAATTATGATTAATTTGTTGAAAATTAGAATAATTTAGAATTAATTTAATTTTCATAATTAATTATAATTTAATTAGAAACCTATGATTAAAAACCACCATAAAAATTGTAAATTTTTGATAAATTTTAAATTTTTATGACCTAGACTTGAATCCATGTAAATCGGAAATCAATTGAATAATAAATTTTCGATTTTTCGCCCTAAAATTATGAAATTAATAATATTTATTAATTTGTCATTAATTTTATAAATTTTAAATTTTTTTATGCGATTCGTTCATATAACTTGCACGCACAAAGCAATGGACGCTTCGTGTTACCCTTAAGGGGTGTTGTATAGTGCGGGCATGCGACGACGAGCAAGAGAGCTCGTCGCCCGTGCGGCACGAATGCAATGAGCAAGGCATGGTGCACGTGCACAAGGCAGCAGCCCTGCCTTGTGTCGTGGGCCACGAGCAATGGACGAATGGGCATGGGCGAAGGGCGAGCCAAGGCAGTCGCGTGTGGGCAGCAAGCGAGCTGCCCCACAACGCGCACTGCCTCGCGCAAGAGCGCGCTGCCTCGCGCGCAGCGAGCGCAAGCTCGCGTGCCACGAGCGCTGCGCCCAGCGTTGCTCGCGCGCACAGCGAGCGATGTCGCGCGTCCAGCGAGCGATGCCGCACGCCCAGCGAGCGATGGCTCGCACGCACAGCGAGCGATGTCGCGCGCCCAGCGAGCGATGGCTCGCACGCACAGCGAGCGATGTCGCGCGCCCAGCGAGCGATATCGCGCGCCCAGCGAGCGATGTCGCGCGCCCAGCGAGCGATGTCGCGTGCCCAGCGAGCGATGGCTCGCACGCACAGCGAGCGATGTCGCGCGCCCAGCGAGCGATGTCGCGCGCACAGCGAGCGATGGCTCGCGCGCACTGCGAGCGATGGCTCGCGTGCGACGAGCGCTGGCGCGCGCGCAGCGTGCGATGGCTTGCGATGGAAATGCAGCAGCTATGCGACGAGCGCATGGGCTGCGCGCACATGGCCAGCGATGGCTCTGTGCGAGCGGCCCATGGGCGTGCAATGCGTAGGGTGTTTGCGTTACGATTAGATCGTTTTGAATGTTTAATTTGAAAATTTCAGTTCACGTAATTTTAATTAATTTTAAAATTAATAATTTAAATTATTTTCTTGGATTTTAATTTTGAATATTGTAATTATAATAAATGTTATTTATTCTAATTATTTTACTAAAATTAAAATCATGAATTAATTTAAATACGACTGAAATTAAATTAAACTTTTTGGATTCAATTATAAATTTATATGAGCTTTAAATTTTAATTAAATTTGTATGTTTCCGGTTAGACTAGAAATACATTTTTATGTTTAAAATTAGTAAAGCATATGAATTTATTGGTTTAAGTGGGAGCGCTTTTTAGTCATAAACTCTTGATTAGGTCTACAAATCCTTAAGGTTAAAACAACTTGATTAGAATTAATAAGGACTGAATAATTGGTAGATTATTGGTGCCCTTGATTAATTGCTGCAAATGTTTACGTGATGCAAAATGTGTTTTACTAACCAGCTATGTGGGCCATTCATGATAATGAATGGGTGAATGGTATATATTGTATATGTACTGTTTTGCAGGTTATGAAGTGACTAGTATGGCCCAAATAGGATAGAAAATATGGTCTGCGTACCATTAATTTGAATGTAATTGGTCTGAAGTACCAAAGTTATTTTTCAATTCAAATATGGTCTGCGTACCATCAAATAGTTGTAATTAGTTATAGCTTATCCTATTTGAAGAAAATGGTGCCTCCCACGGAGATTTTCAAGACGGACTTTGAAGTTAAAGCTTCAAGATGAAGTCGGGCCATACTAGATCACAAATATCTTATGCATGTTTTAAGTTATTTATTGTTTTAAATATGTCTTAAAATGCATGAGATCAAAAAGCTTGATTATGTTGCATGATTAAGGATTTTAGTTCACTTAAAATCTAACCAACATAGTAAGAGCCTTAAGTTCCAAACTTAAAAATTGAGTTAAAAGGTGCCATGCCAAAATATACACTTGCTTGGATATCCTTTACATCAATCTAGTAATAGTTTTCGCTCAGCGAGGTGTTACTTATTGGTCCTAAAGGGGCAAGGTACACAAATAATTGTGAGTACATGTTAGTTTTGGTGAAACTCAACGATATAAGTAAGGAGTCCTTTTATGTCGTGGCAAAATCGATAGGTTTACCTAATAAGTTCTTACACGTACCTATCAACCAAGAATAGTTTCTAGACTATTAGCAAAAGGCTTTTGCTTACCTAAGATGTTCTAGGATTAAGTCGACAAACTGTGCTTAGTTCTTCAATGATTTTAGGATCTTGGAATCATTTTATTCACACCTGCCGGAACACATAATTTGAATAAAATGCTTAATAAACATTGAATTATGCATGTATGCTAGAATTTAAGTTTATTAAGAGAAACTGTGAATGGTTATTTATTTGTTTATTCTTTTCAATTGTAGTTTTTAATATGGAAAACAACAATTCATTCAACATTCGATCAATTCTCGAAAAGGAGAAGTTGAACGGGAAAAACTTCCTTGACTGGCAAAGGAACTTGCAAATATTTCTTATGCAGGAAGAAAAGGAGTATGTCCTAAATGAGGCGATGCCCGAAGCTGCAGGCGACGGGGTCACTCAGGCAGCCCTCAATCGTTGGATTGATGCCAACAAGGATGTGAAATGTCTAATGCTCGCCACCATGAGTGCGGATCTGCAGACAACGTTCATCAACTCAGATGCTTTCACAATCATCAGTGAGTTGAAGAACATGTTCCAAGATCTGGCTCGAGTCGAAAGATTCGAGACTCATAGGCAAATTCTTGAGACCAAACTTAAGAAAGGCGAGCCCGTAAGTCCACATGTTCTCAAAATGATTGGACTCATTGAGAATATGAGTCGGCTGGATCAGCAATTTTCTCAGGAAATGGCTATAGACACCATCCTCCATTCTCTTCATAGCGGGTATGATCAGTTCAAACTGAACTACAGTATGAATAGTCTGGACAAAACGCTCACTGAGCTTCACGGTATGCTGAAGACCGCTGAAAAGACGCTCAAAAGTGATAAGCAGGATGTGCTTATGGTGCGTGGGGGCAAGTTCAAGAAATCTGGAAAGAAGAGGAATGCTAAGAAAGGTGGCAACAAGGCCAGCCCAACTAAGCAAACTGGCGCCAAATCTGCAAAGAGGAAGGTCAGTCAACCCACTTCTGAATCCGAATGCTTCTACTGCAAGAAGAAGGGGCATTGGAAGAGAGATTGCTTGAAGCTAAAGGAAGATCAGAAGAACGGAACAGTCGTTCCATCTTCAGGTATTTTCGTTATAGACTGTATACTTGCTAATTCAACTTCTTGGGTATTAAATACAGGTTGTGGCTCACACTTATGTTCCAATCCACAGGGACTAAGAAGAAGTAGAAAGTTAAGCAAGGGTGAAGTCGACCTACGAGTGGGAAATGGAGCACGGATTGCTGCATTAGCTGTAGGAACTTACTATTTGTCGTTGCCCTCCGGGCTAGTTTTGGAACTGGAAGAATGTTTCCATGTTCCAAGTCTTACTAAAAACATCATTTCAGTTTCTTGCTTAGATGCTAAGGGATTTTCCTTTTTAATAAAAGACAATAGTTGTTCGTTTTATTTTAAAGAGATGTTTTATGGATCTGCTAGATTAGTCAATGGACTTTATTTATTAGATCACGACAAACAAGTATATAACATAAATACCAAAAAGGCCAAAAGGAATGATTCAGATCTCACCTATCTGTGGCATTGTCGATTAGGCCATATAAACTTGAAACGCTTAGAAAGTCTTCAAAAGGAAGGAATTCTAGAACCATTTGACTTAGAGGATTATGGTAAATGTGAATCATGTTTACTTGGCAAAATGACAAAGCAACCTTTCTCTAAAGTTGGAGAAAGAGCAAATGAACTATTGGGTTTAATCCATACAGATGTATGTGGACCAATGAGTACAAATGCTAGAGGTGGTTTCAGCTACTTTATCACTTTCACTGATGACTTCAGTAGGTATGGTTATGTCTATCTAATGAAGCATAAGTCTGAATCCTTTGACAAATTCAAGGAATTTCAGAGTGAAGTAGAGAATCAATTAGGCAAGAAGATTAAGGCACTGCGGTCTGATAGAGGCGGTGAATATCTGAGCTATGAATTTGATGACCATCTGAAAGAATGTGGAATTCTGTCAGAATTGACTCCTCCTTGAACACCACAATGGAACGGTGTGTCGAAACGGAGGAACAGAACCTTGCTAGACATGGTCAGGTCAATGATGGGTCAGGCCGAACTTCCATTAGAATTTTGGGGACATGCACTAAATACAGCTGCACTCACTATAAATAGAGCTCCGTCTAAAGCTGTCGAAAAGACTCCATACGAATTATGGTTTGGAAAGCCTCCAAATGTGTCTTTTCTTAAGATTTGGGGATGTGAAGTATACGTCAAACGATTAATTTCAGACAAACTTCATTCAAAATCCGACAAATGTATCCTTGTGGGCTATCCAAAGGAAACAAAGGGGTATTACTTCTACAATACATCTGAGAACAAAGTGTTTGTTGCTCGAGATGGTGTCTTTTTGGAGAAGGATCACATTTCCAAAATGACAAGTGGGAGAAAAGTAGACCTCGAAGAAATTCGAGTCGAACAACAAACTCTAGAGAATGCTCAAGATGACATTCAGGATGAAACTCATAGATCTTTAGAAGAATCTGGTGAGAATCATGGTCAATCTAGAAATGTTACCCCGCGTAGATCGCAAAGATATAGATCTCAACCGGAAAGGTACTTAGGTATTTTGACGAACGAGAGCTATGACGTTCTATTACTTGAAAGTGATGAACCTGCGACTTACAAACAAGCTATGACGAGCCCTAGCTCCAAGCAGTGGCAAGAAGCCATGCAATCTGAATTAGACTCCATGTCTGAAAACCAAGTATGGGATTTGGTCGATTTGCCAGATGGCTACCAAGCCATTGGAAGCAAATGGGTTTTCAAACTGAAAAAGGACAAGGATGGGAAACTTGAAGTTTTCAAAGCTAGATTGGTTGCAAAAGGTTACAGGCAAGTCCACGGTGTGGATTACGATGAAACCTTTTCGCCAGTTGCAATGCTAAAGTCTATTCGGATAATGTTAGCAATCGCTGCATATTACGATTACGAAATATGGCAAATGGATGTCAAAACTGCTTTCTTAAACGGCGTTTTAACAGAAACTGTGTTTATGACACAGCCTGAAGGTTTTGAGGATCCAAAGAATGCTAAAAAGGTATGCAAGCTAAAGAAGTCAATCTACGGATTGAAGCAGGCATCCAGGAGCTGGAATATACGTTTTGATGAAGCAGTCAGTGACTTTGGTTTCATCAAGAACGCAGACGAATCTTGTGTATACAAGAAGGTCAGTGGGAGCAAAATTGCTTTCCTAGTATTATACACTTGATGAGCGTAGACGAATGAATGGGATTCCATATGCATCATTGATTGGTTCAATAATGTATGCTATGATATGTACACGCCCGGATGTTGCGTACGCACTCAGTGCTACGAGCAGATACCAGTCAGACCCAGGAGAGGCGCATTGGACTGCTGCCAAGAACATTCTGAAGTACCTGAAAAGGCACAGAGATGACTTCCTGGTCTATGGTGGAGATGATGAATTAATTGTTAAAGGCTATACGGACGCAAGTTTCTAAACCGACAAAGATGATTTCAGATCACAGTCTGGGTTTGTCTTCTGCCTCAACGGAGGAGCAGTAAGCTGGAAAAGTGCTAAGCAAAGCACCATTGCGGATTCTACAACTGAAGCGGAGTACATTGCTGCACATGAAGCAGCAAAGGAAGCTATATGGCTAAGGACGTTCATAGGTGAACTTGGTGTAGTCCCCTCCATTAAAGGACCAATAGCCCTGTATTGTGATAATAACGGAGCTATTGCACAGGCAAAAGAGCCTAGACACCACCAGAGAGTCAAGCATGTACTTCGTAGATTTCACCTTCTACGAGAGTTCGTTGAAAGAAAAGAAGTCGAGATAAGCAAAATTGGAACTGATGACAACATATCAGATCCATTAACTAAACCTCTGCCGCAAGCGAAGCACAACTCGCACACTGCAGCTATGGGAATCAAGCATATTGGAGAATGGCTTTGATGTCTCTGTTTAATGTTTTAAAGTTTTAGAGTTTAAATCTTTGTAAAACATTATTGGTTAATCATTCACAATAAATGAAAAGAATTCATTTTTCCATTTAATTTGTGGTTTATTAAATGATGAGTCCCTTCAATTTGACGATATATTCAAGATACACTGTCAGGACCAGTCCTGTGACTAAGAAATGTCTATCAAGTGAACTTGAATGTCAAAGGTTGAAAATGGTCCCTAGTCGGAGTTTTCTATAAAATTGGACGCATAGAAAACGTTAGACGATTAGAATGCAAGATGACTAGTAGTTCTGTTTCTTGAACTATGTGGACATGGCAATGTCATAATCATTTGCATAGATACTTACTTTGGGAAGACTAGTATCGGACAAGACCTATGAAACTTTACTGTAAGAGATGAAAATATGTCATAAGTAAATTTCATTAAATTATTAGACACTAAATCCTCAATACCTGAGAGATTTGAGATTACTTGTTTGAGAACTGGTTGCTTTGACGTTGACCAACCGTCGCACCGTAAAAGGAGGCTATAAAGGCAACGCTCAGGTAATCACCTATCAAACGAAGTCTAATCTCAAGATCGCAAGATTGGGATTGTCCTCCCATAAATCGGGATGAGATGCTTAAAAGTTGTACAAGGCCACTCGGAGAGCTAGAAACTGTGAAATGCATGGCCGTGCTCGGATGAATCATAGGCTATGATTATCTGTTTATTTGATCAGTTGATCTCTGAAACCGAGGAACACCTCTGGACATAATAAGGATGACAACTCTTACCTTATGTTCAAGAGCAAACATCGAGCGACAAAGGAATTAGGAAATGCACACTTGTCCCTAAGGACAAGTGGGAGACTGAAGGAAATAATGCCCTTGGTCCAAGTATGCATTCTATGTTAAGTCTAATAAATGCGGTTCAGTATTAATTAACAAGTTAATAATTCAGTGAGATCAAGTGAGCTGAATGCCTAGCTAGAGGCCGCTTCAGTTCAAGTGGAATTAATGATATTAATCCACAGCTTACTCTTGACTGAACCCGTAGGGTCACACAAATAGTACGTAAACGGATCAAGTATTTAATGGCATTAAATACTCTATCTATGGATATTCGGAATCGACGGATCTTGGTTTCAGTGGGAGCTGAGATCGTCACAGGCAAGAAATGAATACCCCGGAAACGATGATATTACCGGAAACGGAAATATGGATCGTATCGGAAATATAAATATTATCCAAGTCGTAGATGTTGCCGGAAACGGAAACATGGTACGTATCGGAAAATATTATCGGAAATGGAAATATTACCAGAATCGGAAATATTGCCGGAAACGGAAATATTGTCAGAATCGGAAATATTACCGGAATCGGAAAATAATTCCGGAAACGGAAATATTAAATATTTGTTCGAAACGGAAATTAATTCCGGAATCGGAAATGTTAAATATTGTTCGTATCGGAAATGAATTCCGGAATCGGAAATTTAATCGGAAGCGTATCGTACGAATAAGCATCGGACGAGGCCTGCCGGACGAGGGCCCAGCACGAAGCCAGGACATCGCCCAGCAAGCCAAGCGCGCCGCACAAACAGCCACGCCAGGCCCAGCGCAAGGCCAGGCCCAGCAAGCCGTGGCAGCGCGCACAGCGCGCGCAGCGCGCGCGGGAGCTGCGTGGGCTTGCAACTCGCGCAGGCCTCGCTGCGTGGGCTGCTGCTCGTGCGCACGCATGGGCGGCCCATCGTGGCTGCCGTGTGTGCGTGTGTAAGTGTTTGTGTTCGTGCACGTTTCCTAAAACGTGCAGAGTTCGGTTAATGATTAAATTCCTAATTCTATTTGATAAATTAATTAAATTAGAGTTCTTGTAGGATTCTAGGTTTAATCAATTTGTATCTGAATAGGATTCCAATTCCCTTTCCATACCCCTATAAATATGTGGTCTGGGTTCACAATTTATAACGAGTTTTCAAAGTATTCAAAGTGAGTTTTTGAGAGAAAAATTCAGCCACACATCTTGCTCAAAAGTGCCGAAAATTCTAGTACCTTAAGGGCGATTCTAGTTGGTCAATCTTAAGGCGGATCCGGACGTGCTGTGGACTATCTACGGAGGGACGACACTTGGAGTCCTAAAGACTTGTTCTTGTTCGGTTCGGGCGCAGCTAGGGAGGGCACGCAACAAAGAGTATGCATCTAAATTATGCTATATGATTATGTGTAAATAATATGTAATCCTGGGTTAATGGTTGTTTCCGCATGATTTATGTAATATCATATGTATCATAACCTAACATTGCTTACCTTGTTTGGGCCATGTCGTGCCCTTGCTTACCTTTCTTGGGTCATGCTTACCTTGCTTGGGACATGTCGTGCCCTTGCTTACCTTTCTTGGGTCATGCCTTGCCTTGCTTGGGCCATGTCGTGCCCTTGCTTACCTTTCTTGGGTCTTGCTTACCTTGTTTGGGCCATGTCGTGCCCTTGCTTACCTTTCTTGGGTCATGCTTACCTTGTTTGGGCCATGTCGTGCCCTTGCTTACCTTTCTTGGGTCATGCCTTGCCTTGCTTGGGCCATGTCCTGCCCTTGCTTACCTTTCTTGGGTCTTGCTTACCTTGTTTGGGCCATGTCGTGCCCTTGCTTAACTTTCTTGGGTCATGCTTACCTTGCTTGGGCCATGTCGTGCCCTTGCTTACCTTTCTTGGGTCATGCTTACCTTGCTTGGGCCATGTCGTGCCCTTGCTTACCTTTCTTGGGTCATGCCTTGCCTTGCTTGGGCCATGTCGTGCCCTTGCTTACCTTTCTTGGGTCATGCTTACCTTGCTTGGGCCATGTCGTGCCCTTGCTTACCTTTCTTGGGTCATGCCTTACCTTGCTTGGGTCATGCTTACCTTTCTTGGGTCATGCTTTGCCTTGCTTGGGCCATGTCGTGCCCTTGCTTACCTTTCTTGGGTCTTGCTTACCTTGCTTGGGCCATGTCGTGCCCTTGCTTACCTATCTTGGGTGATGCGTACCTTGCTTGGGCCATGTCGTGCCCTTGCTTACCTTTCTTGGGTCATGCTTACCTTGCTTGGGCCATGTCGTACCCTTGCTTACCTTTCTTGGGTCATGCCTTGCCTTGCTTGGGCCATGTCGTGCCCTTGCTTACCTTTCTTGGGTGATGCTTACCTTGCTTGGGCCATGTCGTGCCCTTGCTTACCTTTCTTGGGTCATGCTTACCTTGCTTGGGCCATGTCGTACCCTTGCTTACCTTTCTTGGGTCATGCCTTGCCTTGCTTGGGCCATGTCGTGCCCTTGCTTACCTTTCTTGGGTCATGCCTTGCCTTGCTTGGGACATGTCGTGCCCTTGCTTACCTTTCTTGGGTCATGCCTTGCCTTGCTTGGGCCATGTCGTGCCCTTGCTTACCTTTCTTGGGTCATGCTTACCTTGTTTGGGCCATGTCGTGCCCTTGCTTACCTTTCTTGGTCATGCCTTACCTTGCTTGGCCATGTCGTGCCCTTGCTTACCTATCTTGGGTCATGCCTTGCCTTGCTTGGGCCATGTCGTGCCCTTGCTTACCTTTCTTGGGTCATGCCTTGCCTTGCTTGGGCCATGTCGTGCCCTTGCTTACCTTTCTTGGGTCATGCTTACCTTGTTTGGGCCATGTCGTGCCCTTGCTTACCTTTCTTGGTCATGCCTTGCTTTGCTTGGGCCATGTCGTGCCCTTGCTTACCTTTCTTGGGTCATGCCTTGCCTTGCTTGGGCCATGTCGTGCCCTTGCTTACCTTTCTTGGGTCATGCTTACCTTGTTTGGGCCATGTCGTGCCCTTGCTTACCTTTCTTGGTCATGCCTTGCCTTGCTTGGGCCATGTCGTGCCCTTGCTTACCTTTTTTGGGTCATGCTTGCCTTGCTTGGGCCATGTCGTGCCCTTGCTTACCTTTCTTGGGTCATGCTTACCTTGCTTGGGCCATGTCGTACCCTTGCTTACCTTTCTTGGGTCATGCCTTGCCTTGCTTGGGCCATGTCGTGCCCTTGCTTACCTTTCTTGGGTCATGCCTTGCCTTGCTTGGGACATGTCGTGCCCTTGCTTACCTTTCTTGGGTCATGCCTTGCCTTGCTTGGGCCATGTCGTGCCCTTGCTTACCTTTCTTGGGTCATGCTTACCTTGTTTGGGCCATGTCGTGCCCTTGCTTACCTTTCTTGGTCATGCCTTGCCTTGCTTGGCCATGTCGTGCCCTTGCTTACCTATCTTGGGTCATGCCTTGCCTTGTTTGGACCATGTCGTGCCCTTGCTTACCTTTCTTGGGTCATGCCTTGCCTTGCTTGGGCCATGTCGTGCCCTTGCTTACCTTTCTTGGGTCATGCTTACCTTGCTTGGGCCATGTCGTGCCCTTGCTTACCTTTCTTGGGTCATGCTTCCCTTGCTTGGGCCATGTCGTGCCCTTGCTTACCTTTCTTGGGTCATGCCTTGCCTTGCTTGGGCCATGTCGTGCCCTTGCTTACCTTTCTTGGGTCATGCTTCCCTTGCTTGGGCCATGTCGTGCCCTTGCTTACCTTTCTTGGGTCATGCCTTGCCTTGCTTGGGCCATGTCGTGCCCTTGCTTACCTTTCTTGGGTCATGCTTCCCTTGCTTGGGCCATGTCGTGCCCTTGCTTACCTTTCTTGGGTCATGCCTTGCCTTGCTTGGGCCATGTCGTGCCCTTGCTTGCCTTTCTTGGGTCATGCCTTGCCTTGCTTGGGCCATGTCGTGCCCTTGCTTACCTTTCTTGGGTCATGCTTACCTTGCTTGGGCCATGTCGTGCCCTTGCTTACCTTTCTTGGGTCATGCCTTGCCTTGCTTGGGCCATGTCGTGCCCTTGCTTGCCTTTCTTGGGTCATGCCTTGCCTTGCTTGGGCCAAGTCGTGCCCTTGCTTGCCTTTCTTGGGTCATGCTTACCTTGCTTGGGCCATGTCGTGCCCTTGTTTACCTTTCTTGGGTCATGCCTTGCCTTGCTTGGGCCATGTCGTGCCCTTGCTTACCTTTCTTGGGTCATGCCTTGCCTTGCTTGGGCCATGTCGTGCCCTTGCTTGGCTTTCTTGGGTCATGCCTTGCCTTGCTTGGGTCATGTCGTGCCCTTGCTTGCCTTTCTTGGGTCATGCCTTGCCTTGCTTGGGCCATGTCGTGCCCTTGCTTGGCTTTCTTGGGTCATGCCTTGCCTTGCTTGGGCCATGTCGTGCCCTTGCTTGCCTTTCTTTGGTCATGCCTTGCCTTGCTTGGGCCATGTCGTGCCCTTGCTTGCCTTTCTTGGGCCATGTCGTGCCCTTGCTTGCCTTTCTTGGGTCATGCTTTGCCTTGCTTGGGCCATGTCGTGCCCTTGCTTGCCTTTCTTGGGTCATGTCTTGCCTTGCTTGGGCCATGTCGTGCCCTTGCTTGCCTTTCTTGGGTCATGGATTGCCTTGCTTGGGCCATGTCGTGCCCTTGCTTGCCTTTCTTGGGTCATGCATTGCTTTGCTTGGGCCATGTCGTGCCCTTGCTTGCCTTTCTTGGGTCATGCTTACCTTGCTTGGGCCATGTCGTGCCCTTGCTTACCTTTCTTGGGTCATGCCTTGCCTTGCTTGGGCCATGTCGTGCCCTTGCTTACCTTTCTTGGGTCATGCCTTGCCTTGCTTGGGCCATGTCGTGCCCTTGCTTGGCTTTCTTGGGTCATGCCTTGCCTTGCTTGGGTCATGTCGTGCCCTTGCTTGCCTTTCTTGGGTCATGCCTTGCCTTGCTTGGGCCATGTCGTGCCCTTGCTTGGCTTTCTTGGGTCATGCCTTGCCTTGCTTGGGCCATGTCGTGCCCTTGCTTGCCTTTCTTTGGTCATGCCTTGCCTTGCTTGGGCCATGTCGTGCCCTTGCTTGCCTTTCTTGGGCCATGTCGTGCCCTTGCTTGCCTTTCTTGGGTCATGCTTTGCCTTGCTTGGGCCATGTCGTTCCCTTGCTTGCCTTTCTTGGGTCATGTCTTGCCTTGCTTGGGCCATGTCGTGCCCTTGCTTGCCTTTCTTGGGTCATGGATTGCCTTGCTTGGGCCATGTCGTGCCCTTGCTTGCCTTTCTTGGGTCATGCATTGCTTTGCTTGGGCCATGTCGTGCCCTTGCTTGCCTTTCTTGGGTCATGCTTACCTTGCTTGGGCCATGTCGTGCCCTTGCTTACCTTTCTTGGGTCATGCCTTGCCTTGCTTGGGCCATGTCGTGCCCTTGCTTACCTTTCTTGGGTCATGCTTCCCTTGCTTGGGCCATGTCGTGCCCTTGCTTACCTTTCTTGGGTCATGCCTTGCCTTGCTTGGGCCATGTCGTGCCCTTGCTTGCCTTTCTTGGGCCATGTTGTGCCCTTGCTTGCCTTTCTTGGGCCATGTCGTGCCCTTGCTTGCCTTTCTTGGGTCATGCCTTGCTTGGGCCATGTCGTGCCCTTGCTTGGCTTTCTTGGGTCATGCCTTGCCTTGCTTGGGCCATGTCGTGCCCTTGCTTGGCTTTCTTGGGTCATGCCTTGCCTTGCTTGGGCCAAGTCGTGCCCTTGCTTGCCTTTCTTGGGTCATGCTTACCTTGCTTGGGCCATGTCGTGCCCTTGCTTACCTTTCTTGGGTCATGCCTTGCCTTGCTTGGGCCATGTCGTGCCCTTGCTTACCTTTCTTGGGTCATGCCTTGCCTTGCTTGGGCCATGTCGTGCCCTTGCTTGCCTTTCTTGGGTCATGCCTTGCCTTGCTTGCGCCATGTCGTGCCCTTGCTTACCTTTCTTGGGTCATGCTTACCTTGCTTGGGCCATGTCGTGCCCTTGCTTACCTTTCTTGGGTCATGCCTTGCCTTGCTTGGGCCATGTCGTGCCCTTGCTTGCCTTTCTTGGGTCATGCCTTGCCTTGCTTGGGCCAAGTCGTGCCCTTGCTTGCCTTTCTTGGGTCATGCTTACCTTGCTTGGGCCATGTCGTGCCCTTGCTTACCTTTCTTGGGTCATGCCTTGCCTTGCTTGGGCCATGTCGTGCCCTTGCTTACCTTTCTTGGGTCATGCCTTGCCTTGCTTGGGCCATGTCGTGCCCTTGCTTGGCTTTCTTGGGTCATGCCTTGCCTTGCTTGGGTCATGTCGTGCCCTTCCTTGCCTTTCTTGGGTCATGCCTTGCCTTGCTTAGGCCATGTCGTGCCCTTGCTTGCCTTTCTTTGGTCATGCCTTGCCTTGCTTGGGCCATGTCGTGCCCTTGCTTGCCTTTCTTGGGCCATGCCTTGCCTTGCTTGGGCCATGTCGTGCCCTTGCTTACCTTTCTTGGGTCATGCCTTGCCTTGCTTGGGCCATGTCGTGCCCTTGCTTGGCTTTCTTGGGTCATGCCTTGCCTTGCTTGGGTCATGTCGTGCCCTTGCTTGCCTTTCTTGGGTCATGCCTTGCCTTGCTTAGGCCATGTCGTGCCCTTGCTTGCCTTTCTTTGGTCATGCCTTGCCTTGCTTGGGCCATGTCGTGCCCTTGCTTGCCTTTCTTGGGCCATGCCTTGCCTTGCTTGGGCCATGTCGTGCCCTTGCTTACCTTTCTTGGGAAATGCCTTGCCTTGCTTGGGCCATGTCGTGCCCTTGCTTACCTTTCTTGGGTCATGCTTCCCTTGCTTGGGCCATGTCGTGCCCTTGCTTACCTTTCTTGGATCATGCCTTGCCTTGCTTGGGCCATGTCGTGCCCTTGCTTACCTTTCTTGGGTCATGCCTTGCCTTGCTTGGGCCATGTCATGCCCTTGCTTACCTTTCTTGGGTCATGCCTTGCCTTGCTTGGGCCATGTCGTGCCCTTGCTTACCTTTCTTGGGTCATGCTTCCCTTGCTTGGGCCATGTCGTGCCCTTGCTTACCTTTCTTGGGTCATGCCTTGCCTTGCTTGGGCCATGTCGTGCCCTTGCTTGCCTTTCTTGGGTCATGCCTTGCCTTGCTTGGGCCATGTCGTGCCCTTGCTTACCTTTCTTGGGTCATGCTTACCTTGCTTGGGCCATGTCGTGCCCTTGCTTACCTTTCTTGGGTCATGCCTTGCCTTGCTTGGGCCATGTCGTGTCCTTGCTTGCCTTTCTTGGGTCATGCCTTGCCTTGCTTGGGCCAAGTCGTGCCCTTGCTTGCCTTTCTTGGGTCATGCTTACCTTGCTTGGGCCATGTCGTGCCCTTGTTTACCTTTCTTGGGTCATGCCTTGCCTTGCTTGGGCCATGTCGTGCCCTTGCTTACCTTTCTTGGGTCATGCCTTGCCTTGCTTGGGCCATGTCGTGCCCTTGCTTGGCTTTCTTGGGTCATGCCTTGCCTTGCTTGGGTCATGTCGTGCCCTTGTTTGCCTTTCTTGGGTCATGCCTTGCCTTGCTTGGGCCATGTCGTGCCCTTGCTTGGCTTTCTTGGGTCATGCCTTGCCTTGCTTGGGCCATGTCGTGCCCTTGCTTGCCTTTCTTTGGTCATGCCTTGCCTTGCTTGGGCCATGTCGTGCCCTTGCTTGCCTTTCTTGGGCCATGTCGTGCCCTTGCTTGCCTTTCTTGGGTCATGCTTTGCCTTGCTTGGGCCATGTCGTGCCCTTGCTTGCCTTTCTTGGGTCATGTCTTGCCTTGCTTGGGCCATGTCGTGCCCTTGCTTGCCTTTCTTGGGTCATGGATTGCCTTGCTTGGGCCATGTCGTGCCCTTGCTTGCCTTTCTTGGGTCATGCATTGCTTTGCTTGGGCCATGTCGTGCCCTTGCTTGCCTTTCTTGGGTCATGCTTACCTTGCTTGGGCCATGTCGTGCCCTTGCTTACCTTTCTTGGGTCATGCCTTGCCTTGCTTGGGCCATGTCGTGCCCTTGCTTACCTTTCTTGGGTCATGCTTCCCTTGCTTGGGCCATGTCGTGCCCTTGCTTACCTTTCTTGGGTCATGCCTTGCCTTGCTTGGGCCATGTCGTGCCCTTGCTTACCTTTCTTGGGTCATGCTTCCCTTGCTTGGGCCATGTCGTGCCCTTGCTTACCTTTCTTGGGTCATGCCTTGCCTTGCTTGGGCCATGTCGTGCCCTTGCTTACCTTTCTTGGGTCATGCTTACCTTGCTTGGGCCATGTCGTGCCCTTGCTTACCTTTCTTGGGTCATGCTTCCCTTGCTTGGGCCATGTCGTGCCCTTGCATACCTTTCTTGGGTCATGCCTTGCCTTGCTTGGGCCATGTCGTGCCCTTGCTTACCTTTCTTGGGTCATGCTTCCCTTGCTTGGGCCATGTCGTGCCCTTGCTTACCTTTCTTGGGTCATGCCTTGCCTTGCTTGGGCCATGTCGTGCCCTTGCTTACCTTTCTTGGGTCATGCTTCCCTTGCTTGGGCCATGTCGTGCCCTTGCTTACCTTTCTTGGGTCATGCCTTGCCTTGCTTGGGCCATGTCGTGCCCTTGCTTGCCTTTCTTGGGTCATGCCTTGCCTTGCTTGGGCCATGTCGTGCCCTTGCTTACCTTTCTTGGGTCATGCTTACCTTGCTTGGGCCATGTCGTGCCCTTGCTTGCCTTTCTTGGGTCATGCCTTGCCTTGCTTGGGGCAAGTCGTGCCCTTGCTTGCCTTTCTTGGGTCATGCTTACCTTGCTTGGGCCATGTCGTGCCCTTGTTTACCTTTCTTGGGTCATGCCTTGCCTTGTTTGGGCCATGTCGTGCCCTTGCTTACCTTTCTTGGGTCATGCCTTGCCTTGCTTGGGCCATGTCGTGCCCTTGCTTGGCTTTCTTGGGTCATGTCGTGCCCTTGCTTGCCTTTCTTGGGTCATGCCTTGCCTTGCTTGGGCCATGTCGTGCCCTTGCTTGGCTTTCTTGGGTCATGCCTTGCCTTGCTTGGGCCATGTCGTGCCCTTGCTTGCCTTTCTTTGGTCATGCCTTGCCTTGCTTGGGCCATGTCGTGCCCTTGCTTGCCTTTCTTGGGCCATGTCGTGCCCTTGCTTGCCTTTCTTGGGTCATGCTTTGCCTTGCTTGGGCCATGTCGTGCCCTTGCTTGCCTTTCTTGGCTCATGTCTTGCCTTGCTTGGGCCATGTCGTGCCCTTGCTTGCCTTTCTTGGGTCATGGATTGCCTTGCTTGGGCCATGTCGTGCCCTTGCTTGCCTTTCTTGGGTCATGCATTGCTTTGCTTGGGCCATGTCGTGCCCTTGCTTGCCTTTCTTGGGTCATGCTTACCTTGCTTGGGCCATGTCGTGCCCTTGCTTACCTTTCTTGGGTCATGCCTTGCCTTGCTTGGGCCATGTCGTGCCCTTGCTTACCTTTCTTGGGTCATGCTTCCCTTGCTTGGGCCATGTCGTGCCCTTGCTTACCTTTCTTGGGTCATGCCTTGCCTTGCTTGGGCCATGTCGTGCCCTTGCTTACCTTTCTTGGGTCATGCTTCCCTTGCTTGGGCCATGTCGTGCCCTTGCTTACCTTTCTTGGGTCATGCCTTGCCTTGCTTGGGCCATGTCGTGCCCTTGCTTACCTTTCTTGGGTCATGCTTGCCTTGCTTGGGCCATGTCGTGCCCTTGCTTACCTTTCTTGGGTCATGCCTTGCCTTGCTTGGGACATGTCGTGCCCTTGCTTACCTTTCTTGGGTCATGCCTTGCCTTGCTTGGGCCATGTCGTGCCCTTGCTTGGCTTTCTTGGGTCATGCCTTGCCTTGCTTGGGCCATGTCGTGCCCTTGCTTGCCTTTCTTTGGTCATGCCTTGCCTTGCTTGGGCCATGTCGTGCCCTTGCTTGCCTTTCTTGGGCCATGTCGTGCCCTTGCTTGCCTTTCTTGGGTCATGCTTTGCCTTGCTTGGGCCATGTCGTGCCCTTGCTTGCCTTTCTTGGGTCATGTCTTACCTTGCTTGGGCCATGTCGTGCCCTTGCTTGCCTTTCTTGGGTCATGGATTGCCTTGCTTGGGCCATGTCGTGCCCTTGCTTGCCTTTCTTGGGTCATGCATTGCTTTGCTTGGGCCATGTCGTGCCCTTGCTTGCCTTTCTTGGGTCATGCTTACCTTGCTTGGGCCATGTCGTGCCCTTGCTTACCTTTCTTGGGTCATGCCTTGCCTTGCTTGGGCCATGTCGTGCCCTTGCTTACCTTTCTTGGGTCATGCTTCCCTTGCTTGGGCCATGTCGTGCCCTTGCTTACCTTTCTTGGGTCATGCCTTGCCTTGCTTGGGCCATGTCGTGCCCTTGCTTACCTTTCTTGGGTCATGCTTCCCTTGCTTGGGCCATGTCGTGCCCTTGCTTACCTTTCTTGGGTCATGCCTTGCCTTGCTTGGGCCATGTCGTGCCCTTGCTTACCTTTCTTGGGTCATGCTTGCCTTGCTTGGGCCATGTCGTGCCCTTGCTTACCTTTCTTGGGTAATGCCTTGCCTTGCTTGGGACATGTCGTGCCCTTGCTTACCTTTCTTGGGTCATGCCTTGCCTTGCTTGGGCCATGTCGTGCCCTTGCTTACCTTTCTTGGGTCATGCTTACCTTGTTTGGGCCATGTCGTGCCCTTGCTTACCTTTTTTGGTCATGCCTTGCCTTGCTTGGCCATGTCGTGCCCTTGCTTACCTATCTTGGGTCATGCCTTGCCTTGCTTGGGCCATGTCGTGCCCTTGCTTACCTTTCTTGGGTCATGCCTTGCCTTGCTTGGGCCATGTCGTGCCCTTGCTTGCCTTTCTTGGGTCATGCCTTGCCTTGCTTGGGCCATGTCGTGCCCTTGCTTACCTTTCTTGGGTCATGCTTCCTTTGCTTGGGCCATGTCGTGCCCTTGCTTACCTTTCTTGGGTCATGCTTCCCTTGCTTGGGCCATGTCGTGCCCTTGCTTACCTTTCTTGGGTCATGCCTTGCCTTGCTTGGGCCATGTCGTGCCCTTGCTTACCTTTCTTGGGTCATGCCTTGCCTTGCTTGGGCCAAGTCGTGCCCTTGCTTACCTTTCTTGGGTCATGCCTTCCCTTGCTTGGGTCATGCCTTCCCTTGCTTGGGTCATACCTTCCCTTGCTTGGGTCATGCCTTCCTTGCTTGGGCCATGTCGTGCCCTTGCTTGCCTTTCTTGGGTCATGCTTACCTTGCTTGGGCCATGTCGTGCCCTTGCTTACCTTTCTTGGGTCATGCCTTGCCTTGCTTGGGCCATGTCGTGCCCTTGCTTACCTTTCTTGGGTCATGCCTTGCCTTGCTTGGGCCATGTCGTGCCCTTGCTTACCTTTCTTGGGTCATGCTTACCTTGCTTGGGCCATGTCGTGCCCTTGCTTACCTTTCTTGGGTCATGCCTTGCCTTGCTTGGGCCATGTCGTGCCCTTGCTTACCTTTCTTGGGTCATGCTTACCTTGCTTGGGCCATGTCGTGCCCTTGCTTACCTTTCTTGGGTCATGCCTTCCCTTGCTTGGGCCATGTCGTGCCCTTGCTTACCTTTCTTGGGTCTTGCTTGCCTTGCTTGGGCCATGTCGTGCCCTTGCTTACCTTTCTTGGGTCATGCCTTGCCTTGCTTGGGCCATGTCGTGCCCTTGCTTACCTTTCTTGGGTCATGCCTTGCCTTGCTTGGGCCATGTCGTGCCCTTGCTTACCTTTCTTGGGTCATGCCTTGCCTTGCTTGGGCCATGTCGTGCCCTTGCTTGCCTTTCTTGGGTCATGCTTACCTTGCTTGGGCCATGTCGTGCCCTTGCTTACCTTTCTTGGGTCATGCCTTGCCTTGCTTGGGCCATGTCGTGCCCTTGCTTACCTTTCTTGGGTCATGCCTTGCCTTGCTTGGGCCATGTCGTGCCCTTGCTTGCCTTTCTTGGGTCATGCTTACCTTGCTTGGGCCATGTCGTGCCCTTGCTTACCTTTCTTGGGTCATGCCTTGCCTTGCTTGGGCCATGTCGTGCCCTTGCTTACCTTTCTTGGGTCATGACTTGCCTTGCTTGGGCCAAGTCGTGCCCTTGCTTGCCTTTCTTGGGTCATGCTTCCCTTGCTTGGGCCATGTCGTGCCCTTGCTTACCTTTCTTGGGTCATGCCTTGCCTTGCTTGGGCCATGTCGTGTCCTTGCTTACCTTTCTTGGGTCATGCTTCCCTTGCTTAGGCCATGTCGTGCCCTTGCTTACCTTTCTTGGGTCATGCCTTGCCTTGCTTGGGCCATGTCGTGCCCTTGCTTACCTTTCTTGGGTCATGCCTTGCCTTGCTTGGGCCATGTCGTGCCCTTGCTTGGCTTTCTTGGGTCATGCCTTGCCATGCTTGGGTCATGTCGTGCCCTTGCTTGCCTTTCTTGGCTCATGCCTTGCCTTGCTTAGGCCATGTCGTGCCCTTGCTTGCCTTTCTTTGGTCATGCCTTGCCTTGCTTGGGCCATGTCGTGCCCTTGCTTGCCTTTCTTGGGCCATGTCGTGCCCTTGCTTGCCTTTCTTGGGTCATGATTTGCCTTGTTGGGCCATGTCGTGCCCTTGCTTGCCTTTCTTGGGTCATGTCTTGCCTTGCTTGGGCCATGTCGTGCCCTTGCTTGCCTTTCTTGGGTCATGGATTGCCTTGCTTGGGCCATGTCGTGCCCTTGCTTGCCTTTCTTGGGTCATACCTTGCCTTGCTTGGGCCATGTCGTGCCCTTGCTTACCTTTCTTGGGTCATGCCTTGCCTTGCTTGGGCCATGTCGTGCCCTTGCTTACCTTTCTTGGGTCATGTCTTGCCTTGCTTGAGCCATGTCGTGACCTTGCTTGCCTTTCTTGGGTCATGCTTCCCTTGCTTGGGCCATGTCGTGCCCTTGCTTACCTTTCTTGGGTCATGCCTTGCCTTGCTTGGGCCATGTCGTGCCCTTGCTTACCTTTCTTGGGTCATGCCTTGCCTTGCTTGAGCCATGTCGTGCCCTTGCTTACCTTTCTTGGGTCATGCTTACCTTGCTTGGGCCATGTCGTGCCCTTGCTTACCTTTCTTGGGTCATGCCTTGCCTTGCTTGGGCCATGTCGTGCCCTTGCTTACCTTTCTTGGGTCATGCTTCCCTTGCTTGGGCCATGTCGTGCCCTTGCTTACCTTTCTTGGGTCATGCCTTGCCTTGCTTGGGCCATGTCGTGCCCTTGCTTACCTTTCTTGGGTCATGCTTCCCTTGCTTGGGCCATGTCGTGCCCTTGCTTACCTTTCTTGGGTCATGCCTTGCCTTGCTTGGGCCATGTCGTGCCCTTGCTTACCTTTCTTGGGTCATGCCTTGCCTTGCTTGGGCCATGTCGTGCCCTTGCTTGGCTTTCTTGGGTCATGCCTTGCCATGCTTGGGTCATGTCGTGCCCTTGCTTGCCTTTCTTGGCTCATGCCTTGCCTTGCTTGGGCCATGTCGTGCCCTTGCTTACGTTTCTTTGGTCATGCCTTGCCTTGCTTGGGCCATGTCGTGCCCTTGCTTGCCTTTCTTGGGCCATGTCGTGCCCTTGCTTGCCTTTCTTGGGTCATGATTTGCCTTGCTTGGGCCATGTCGTGCCCTTGCTTGCCTTTCTTGGGTCATGTCTTGCCTTGCTTGGGCCATGTCGTGCCCTTGCTTGCCTTTCTTGGGTCATGAATTGCCTTGCTTGGGCCATGTCGTGCCCTTGCTTGCCTTTCTTGGGTCATGCATTGCTTTGCTTGGGCCATGTCGTGCCCTTGCTTGCCTTTCTTGGGTCATACCTTGCCTTGCTTGGGCCATGTCGTGCCCTTGCTTGCCTTTCTTGGGTCATGTCTTGCCTTGCTTGGGCCATGTCGTGCCCTTGCTTGCCTTTCTTGGGTCATGGATTGCCTTGCTTGGGCCATGTCGTGCCCTTGCTTGCCTTTCTTGGGTCATGCATTGCTTTGCTTGGGCCATGTCGTGCCCTTGCTTGCCTTTCTTGGGTCATACCTTGCCTTGCTTGGGCCATGTCGTGCCCTTGCTTGCCTTTCTTGGGTCATGTCTTGCCTTGCTTGGGCCATGTCGTGCCCTTGCTTGCCTTTCTTGGGTCATGTCTTGCCTTGCTTGGGCCATGTCGTGCCCTTGCTTGCCTTTCTTGGGTCATGGATTGCCTTGCTTGGGCCATGTCGTGCCCTTGCTTACCTTTCTTGGGTCATGCCTTGCCTTGCTTGGGCCATGTCGTGCCCTTGCTTACCTTTCTTGGGTCATGCCTTGCCTTGCTTGAGCCATGTCGTGACCTTGCTTGCCTTTCTTGGGTCATGCTTCCCTTGCTTGGGCCATGTCGTGCCCTTGCTTACCTTTCTTGGGTCATGCCTTGCCTTGCTTGGGCCATGTCGTGCCCTTGCTTACCTTTCTTGGGTCATGCCTTGCCTTGCTTGAGCCATGTCGTGCCCTTGCTTACCTTTCTTGGGTCATGCTTACCTTGCTTGGGCCATGTCGTGCTCTTGCTTACCTTTCTTGGGTCATGCCTTGCCTTGCTTGGGCCATGTCGTGCCCTTGCTTACCTTTCTTGGGTCATGCTTCCCTTGCTTGGGCCATGTCGTGCCCTTGCTTACCTTTCTTGGGTCATGCCTTGCCTTGCTTGGGCCATGTCGTGCCCGTGCTTACCTTTCTTGGGTCATGCTTCCCTTGCTTGGGCCATGTCGTGCCCTTGCTTACCTTTCTTGGGTCATGCCTTGCCTTGCTTGGGCCATGTCGTGCCCTTGCTTACCTTTCTTGGGTCATGCCTTGCCTTGCTTGGGCCATGTCGTGCCCTTGCTTGGCTTTCTTGGGTCATGCCTTGCCATGCTTGGGTCATGTCGTGCCCTTGCTTACCTTTCTTGGGTCATGCCTTGCCTTGCTTGGGCCATGTCGTGCCCTTGCTTACCTTTCTTGGGTCATGCCTTGCCTTGCTTGAGCCATGTCGTTCCCTTGCTTACCTTTCTTGGGTCATGCTTACCTTGCTTGGGCCATGTCGTGCCCTTGCTTACCTTTCTTGGGTCATGCCTTGCCTTGCTTGGGCCATGTCGTGCCCTTGCTTACCTTTCTTGGGTCATGCTTCCCTTGCTTGGGCCATGTCCTGCCCTTGCTTACCTTTCTTGGGTCATGCCTTGCCTTGCTTGGGCCATGTCGTGCCCTTGCTTACCTTTCTTGGGTCATGCTTCCCTTGCTTGGGCCATGTCGTGCCCTTGCTTACCTTTCTTGGGTCATGCCTTGCCTTGCTTGGGCCATGTCGTGCCCTTGCTTACCTTTCTTGGGTCATGCCTTGCCTTGCTTGGGCCATGTCGTGCCCTTGCTTGGCTTTCTTGGGTCATGCCTTGCCATGCTTGGGTCATGTCGTGCCCTTGCTTGCCTTTCTTGGCTCATGCCTTGCCTTGCTTAGGCCATGTCGTGCCCTTGCTTGCCTTTCTTTGGTCATGCCTTGCCTTGCTTGGGCCATGTCGTGCCCTTGCTTGCCTTTCTTGGGCCATGTCGTGCCCTTGCTTGCCTTTCTTGGGTCATGATTTGCCTTGCTTGGGCCATGTCGTGCCCTTGCTTGCCTTTCTTGGGTCATGTCTTGCCTTGCTTGGGCCATGTCGTGCCCTTGCTTACCTTTCTTGGGTCATGCCTTGCCTTGCTTGGGCCATGTCGTGCCCTTGCTTACCTTTCTTGGGTCATGCCTTGCCTTGCTTGAGCCATGTCGTGACCTTGCTTGCCTTTCTTGGGTCATGCTTCCCTTGCTTGGGCCATGTCGTGCCCTTGCTTACCTTTCTTGGGTCATGCCTTGCCTTGCTTGGGCCATGTCGTGCCCTTGCTTACCTTTCTTGGGTCATGCCTTGCCTTGCTTGAGCCATGTCGTGCCCTTGCTTACCTTTCTTGGGTCATGCTTACCTTGCTTGGGCCATGTCGTGCCCTTGCTTACCTTTCTTGGGTCATGCCTTGCCTTGCTTGGGCCATGTCGTGCCCTTGCTTACCTTTCTTGGGTCATGCTTCCCTTGCTTGGGCCATGTCGTGCCCTTGCTTACCTTTCTTGGGTCATGCCTTGCCTTGCTTGGGCCATGTCGTGCCCTTGCTTACCTTTCTTGGGTCATGCTTCCCTTGCTTGGGCCATGTCGTGCCCTTGCTTACCTTTCTTGGGTCATGCCTTGCCTTGCTTGGGCCATGTCGTGCCCTTGCTTACCTTTCTTGGGTCATGCCTTGCCTTGCTTGGGCCATGTCGTGCCCTTGCTTGGCTTTCTTGGGTCATGCCTTGCCATGCTTGGGTCATGTCGTGCCCTTGCTTGCCTTTCTTGGCTCATGCCTTGCCTTGCTTAGGCCATGTCGTGCCCTTGCTTGCCTTTCTTTGGTCATGCCTTGCCTTGCTTGGGCCATGTCGTGCCCTTGCTTGCCTTTCTTGGGCCATGTCGTGCCCTTGCTTGCCTTTCTTGGGTCATGATTTGCCTTGCTTGGGCCATGTCGTGCCCTTGCTTGCCTTTCTTGGGTCATGTCTTGCCTTGCTTGGGCCATGTCGTGCCCTTGCTTGCCTTTCTTGGGTCATGGATTGCCTTGCTTGGGCCATGTCGTGCCCTTGCTTGCCTTTCTTGGGTCATGCATTGCTTTGCTTGGGCCATGTCGTGCCCTTGCTTGCCTTTCTTGGGTCATACCTTGCCTTGCTTGGGCCATGTCGTGCCCTTGCTTGCCTTTCTTGGGTCATGTCTTGCCTTGCTTGGGCCATGTCGTGCCCTTGCTTGCCTTTCTTGGGTCATGGATTGCCTTGCTTGGGCCATGTCGTGCCCTTGCTTACCTTTCTTGGGTCATGCCTTGCCTTGCTTGGGCCATGTCGTGCCCTTGCTTACCTTTCTTGGGTCATGCCTTGCCTTGCTTGAGCCATGTCGTGACCTTGCTTGCCTTTCTTGGGTCATGCTTCCCTTGCTTGGGCCATGTCGTGCCCTTGCTTACCTTTCTTGGGTCATGCCTTGCCTTGCTTGGGCCATGTCGTGCCCTTGCTTACCTTTCTTGGGTCATGCCTTGCCTTGCTTGAGCCATGTCGTGCCCTTGCTTACCTTTCTTGGGTCATGCTTACCTTGCTTGGGCCATGTCGTGCCCTTGCTTACCTTTCTTGGGTCATGCCTTGCCTTGCTTGGGCCATGTCGTGCCCTTGCTTACCTTTCTTGGGTCATGCTTCCCTTGCTTGGGCCATGTCGTGCCCTTGCTTAC
This sequence comes from Spinacia oleracea, assembly GCF_020520425.1. Taxonomy (NCBI): domain Eukaryota; kingdom Viridiplantae; phylum Streptophyta; class Magnoliopsida; order Caryophyllales; family Amaranthaceae; genus Spinacia; species Spinacia oleracea. Next base: position 95,212 of record NW_026614345.1, read on the forward strand.
CTTTCTTGGGTCATGCCTTGCCTTGCTTGGGCCATGTCGTGCCCTTGCTTACCTTTCTTGGGTCATGCCTTGCCTTGCTTGGGCCATGTCGTGCCCTTGCTTACCTTTCTTGGGTCATGCCTTGCCTTGCTTGGGCCATGTCGTGCCCTTGCTTACCTTTCTTGGGTCATGCCTTGCCTTGCTTGGGCCATGTCGTGCCCTTGCTTGGCTTTCTTGGGTCATGCCTTGCCATGCTTGGGTCATGTCGTGCCCTTGCTTGCCTTTCTTGGCTCATGCCTTGCCTTGCTTAGGCCATGTCGTGCCCTTGCTTGCCTTTCTTTGGTCATGCCTTGCCTTGCTTGGGCCATGTCGTGCCCTTGCTTGCCTTTCTTGGGCCAAGTCGTGCCCTTGCTTGCCTTTCTTGGGTCATGATTTGCCTTGCTTGGGCCATGTCGTGCCCTTGCTTGCCTTTCTTGGGTCATGTCTTGCCTTGCTTGGGCCATGTCGTGCCCTTGTTTGCCTTTCTTGGGTCATGGATTGCCTTGCTTGGGCCATGTCGTGCCTTTGCTTGCCTTTCTTGGGTCATGCATTGCTTTGCTTGGGCCATGTCGTGCCCTTGCTTGCCTTTCTTGGGTCATACCTTGCCTTGCTTGGGCCATGTCGTGCCTTGCTTAGAGCCAACAAATTTTTTTTCAAAAAAAAAAAAATTTTAATATTTTTTTTTAATTTTTTTTGAATTTTTTTGATTGTTTTTTTTTTTTTCAAAAAAATAATTTTTCGCGTCAAATCGGGTCTCGGACAAAAAATTATGCGTCAAATCCGTCGAATGATCCAAAATTTTCAATCCGTCTAATGTCATGGGCATGTGTGGTGTCGTAGGGGGGCCGACCATGCCCAACGGTGCCAACGGTGCCCACAAGAGAGTTTTAAGCCAACCTTGACCATCCATCCTTCCACTCTTACCCTCCCCCTATAGAGTTTTTTTTGAATTAGCTAAATTTTCCTAGTGAACACCCAAGTGACAGTAACATAATAATGGCTCAAAACTTGAGTTTTTGTCAAAATAATGCCCCGTTTTTTTTGTTGGAAAACCTTATATGGGCATTAAGCTTAATATTCATGATTTTTTTTTTTCAAAAAAATTATTTTTGTTTTCCGAAAATAGGGAAAATAGGGGTAAAAACGGGAAAAATATGGGAAAAATTCAAAAAAATCTCAAAAAAATCCCAAAAAATCCCAAAAAATTCAAAAAAATCCCAAAAAATTATTGGTGTTAAAATTTTTTATTTTTGGACCTAGGGGGGTGCCCGTGTGGTCCCGGGTTGCTATTTTAGGGGTAAAAACGGGGAAAATCCCAAAAAAATCAAATAAATCCCAAAAAATCCGAAAAAATAGGAAAAGACATATAAATATATATAGAAAACATTGGTGTTGAAATTTTTTATTTTGGGACCTCGGGGGGTGCCCGTGTGGTCCCGGGTTGCTATTTTTGGAAAGTTTTCGGGAAAATTCATTCATAGTGGTCATTATTGTGCATGTGGTCCGATCGTTTTGCCTTGGGCCATGCCTTGGGTCCGATTGTTGTGCCTTGGGCCATGCCTTTCCCTTGCGTGCTTATGGATGCCATGCCCTTGGTCCATGTCAATGCGATCGTTAGGAATGCAACACAGAAAACCATCACTCGCCCAAGGCCTGTATAGCACTTGGAGCAAACACTGAAGAGGTTTATCGGCGTGCGGTTCACGGAGCCCGCCAGCTAAAAAAACCAAACACCACTCACACGCGTAGCGTACCGCTTGGCCAAGAAACAACGAGCTTGCATCCCACGACCACAAAGTGGCCGCAAGGATGGGCTAGATGTCCCCCGACTGGCACCGTTTGACGTGAAAGAAACAAACAAATCGAGGCGGGACAACACTGGCTAAGGTTAGCTAACACAACGTCAACTAGAATTGGACTGCACCCACATGCCGCTTGATATCGCCCGCATCCGGGAACGGTCCGCATCGAGTTTCGGAAACATTAGCACACTAAAGCCAAAAGGGACAAGAGGTTTGTTCAAAGATCGACGACGAGATTTAGTCCGCTCTCTAGTGTGCTGCTTGGTCCTCTGCCCGCACACAAGAACGGTCCGAATCCGGTCATCGAGGCCCAAGCTCCCCTCGACTATAGTACCCGTTCCAGGTTTGCTCGAAGGAACGACGACGAGATTTAGTATGCTCTTGTGTGCTTCTTGGTCCGTTGCCCGCACACTAGAACACACCGCATCCGATCATGGATTCCCAAGCTGCCCTACAATACCTACGAGGTTTGTTCGAAGGACGACGTCAACTAGATTTTAGTCCGCGCTCGTGGGCTGCTCGGTCCGCTGCCCGCAAGAACAGACCGCATCCGGTCGACAAGTCCAAAACTCCCCTCCGCTAACCCATCCGAGAGACGACCGCGGGACCATGGCGGCATACGAAAAAACGAGGTCAAGTCGGGACGTTAGCCGTATTGCGGGCCAAATCCACCACCGTCATCCCCCGACTTTATGGAGCCGAAAAATTCCCTCAATGCATCGTTGGATTTTTTTTTCTGAACAACGAAAACTCAAGGTCAAGTCGGTACTATGGCCGTGTCGCAGGCCAATTCCACAACCGTCATCCCCCGAAATACTCCGTCAATCGAACCGTAACACCTTTCTTTGCTTACCTTGCTTGGGATATGCCTTGCAATGCCTTCCTCTTGCCTTTCTTTGCCACGACTTTCCCTTGCTTACCTTGCTTGGGCCATGCCTTGCCACGACTTGCCCTTACATGCCTTTCTTTGCCACGACTTGCCCTTGCTTGCCGTGCTTGGGCATGGCGTGCCCTTACTTACCTTTCTTGGGTCATGCTTACCTTGTTTGGGCCATGTCGTGCCCTTGCTTACCTTGTTTGGGCCATGTCGTGCCCTTGCTTACCTTTCTTGGGTCATGCCTTGCCTTGCTTGGGCCATGTCGTGCCTTGCTTACCTTTCTTGGGTCATGCTTACCTTGCTTGGGCCATGTCATGCCCTTTCTTACCTTTCTTGGGTCATGCCTTGCCTTGTTTGGGCCATGTCGTGCCCTTGCTTACCTTTCTTGGGTCATGCTTACCTTGCTTCGGCCATGTCGTGCCCTTGCTTACCTTTCTTGGGTCATGCTTACCTTGCTTGGGCCATGTCGTGCCCTTGCTTACCTTTCTTGGGTCATGCCTTGCCTTACTTGGGCCATGTCGTTCCCTTGCTTACCTTTCTTGGGTCATGCCTTGCCTTGCTTGGGCGATGTCGTGCCCTTGCTTACCTTTCTTGGGTCATGCTTACCTTGCTTGGGCCATATCATGCCCTTGCTTACCTTTCTTGGGTCATGCCTTGCCTTGCTTGGGCCATTTCGTGCCCTTGCTTACCTTTCTTGGGTCTTGCTTACCTTGTTTGGGCCATGTCGTGCCCTTGCTTACCTTTCTTGGGTCATGCTTACCTTGCTTGGGCCATGTCGTGCCCTTGCTTACCTTTCTTGGGTCATGCCTTGCCTTGCTTGGGCCATGTCGTGCCCTTGCTTACCTTTCTTGGGTCTTGCTTACCTTGTTTGGGCCATGTCCTGCCCTTGCTTACCTTTCTTGGGTCATGCTTACCTTGTTTGGGCCATGTCGTGCCCTTGCTTACCTTTTTTGGGTCATGCCTTGCCTTGCTTGGGCCATGTCCTGCCCTTGCTTACCTTTCTTGGGTCTTGCTGACCTTGTATGGGGCATGTCGTGCCCTTGCTTACCTTTCTTGGGTCATGCCTTGCCTTGCTTGGGCCATGTCGTGCCCTTGCTTACCTTTCTTGGGTCATGCTTACCTTGCTTGTGCCATGTCGTGCCCTTGCTTACCTTTCTTGGGTCATGCCTTGCCTTGCTTGGGCCATGTCGTGCCCTTGCTTACCTTTCTTGGGTCATGCTTACCTTGCTTGGGCCATGTCGTGCCCTTGCTTACCTTTCTTGGGTCATGCCTTACCTTGCTTGGGTCATGCTTACCTTGTTTGGGCCATGTCGTGCCCTTGCTTACCTTTCTTGGGTCATGCCTTGCCTTGCTTGGGCCATCTCGTGCCCTTGCTTACCTTTCTTGGGTCATGCTTACCTTGTTTGGGCCATGTCGTGCCCTTGCTTACCTTTCTTGGTCATGCCTTGCCTTGCTTGGGCCATGTCGTGCCCTTGCTTACCTTTCTTGGGTCTTGCTTACCTTGCTTGGGCCATGTCGTGCCCTTGCTTACCTTTCTTGCGTCATGCTTTGCCTTGCTTGGGCCATGTCGTGCCCTTGCTTACCTTTCTTGGGTCTTGCTTACCTTGCTTGGGCCATGTCGTGCCCTTGCTTACCTTTCTTCGGTCATGCTTACCTTGCTTGGGCCATGTCGTGCCCTTGCTTACCTTTCTTGGGTCATGCTTACCTTGCTTGGGCCATGTCGTGCCCTTGCTTACCTTTCTTGGGTCATGCCTTGCCTTGCTTGGGCCATGTCGTGCCCTTGCTTACCTTTCTTGAGTCTTGCTTACCTTGTTTGGGCCATGTCGTGCCCTTGCTTACCTTTCTTGGGTCATGCTTACCTTGTTTGGGCCATGTCGTGCCCTTGCTTACCTTTCTTGGGTCATGCCTTGCCTTGCTTGGGCCATGTCCTGCCCTTGCTTACCTTTCTTGGGTCTTGCTTACCTTGTATGGGGCATGTCGTGCCCTTGCTTACCTTTCTTGGGTCATGCCTTGCCTTGCTTGGGCCATGTCGTGCCCTTGCTTACCTTTCTTGGCTCATGCTTACCTTGCTTGGGCCATGTCGTGCCCTTGCTTACCTTTCTTGGGTCATGCTTACCTTGCTTGGGCCATGTCGTGCCCTTGCTTACCTTTCTTGGGTCATGCCTTGCCTTGCTTGGGCCATGTCATGCCCTTGCTTACCTTTCTTGGGTCATGCTTACCTTGCTTGGGCCATGTCGTGCCCTTGCTTACCTTTCTTGGGTCATGCCTTACCTTGCTTGGGTCATGCTTACCTTTCTTGCGTCATGCTTTGCCTTGCTTGGGCCATGTCGTGCCCTTGCTTACCTTTCTTGGGTCTTGCTTACCTTGCTTGGGCCATGTCGTGCCCTTGCTTACCTTTCTTGGGTGATGCTTACCTTGCTTGGGCTATGTCGTGCCCTTGCTTACCTTTCTTGGGTCATGCTTACCTTTCTTGGGCCATGTCGTACCCTTGCTTACCTTTCTTGGGTCATGCCTTGCCTTGCTTGGGCCATGTCGTGCCCTTGCTTACCTTTCTTGGGTGATGCTTACCTTGCTTGGGCCATGTCGTGCCCTTGCTTACCTTTCTTGGGTCATGCTTACCTTGCTTGGGCCATGTCGTACCCTTGCTTACCTTTCTTGGGTCATGCCTTGCCTTGCTTGGACCATGTCGTGCCCTTGCTTACCTTTCTTGGGTCATGCCTTGCCTTGCTTGGGACATGTCGTGCCCTTGCTTACCTTTCTTGGGTCATGCCTTGCCTTGCTTGGGCCATGTCGTGCCCTTGCTTACCTTTCTTGGGTCATGCTTCCCTTGTTTGGGCCATGTCGTGCCCTTGTTTACCTTTCTTGGTCATGCCTTGCCTTGCTTGGCCATGTCGTGCCCTTGCTTACCTATCTTGGGTCATGCCTTGCCTTGCTTGGGCCATGTCGTGCCCTTGCTTACCTTTCTTGGGTCATGCCTTGCCTTGCTTGGGCCATGTCGTGCCCTTGCTTACCTTTCTTGGGTCATGCTTACCTTGTTTGGGCCATGTCGTGCCCTTGCTTACCTTTCTTGGTCATGCCTTGCCATGCTTGGGCCATGTCGTGCCCTTGCTTGGCTTTCTTTGGTCATGCCTTGCCATGCTTGGGTCATGTCGTGCCCTTGCTTGCCTTTCTTGGCTCATGCCTTGCCTTGCTTAGGCCATGTCGTGCCCTTGCTTGCCTTTCTTTGGTCATGCCTTGCCTTGCTTGGGCCATGTCGTGCCCTTGCTTACCTTTCTTGGGTCATGCTTGCCTTGCTTGGGCCATGTCGTGCCCTTGCTTACCTTTCTTGGGTCATGCTTACCTTGCTTGGGCCATGTCGTGCCCTTGCTTACCTTTCTTGGGTCATGCTTTGCCTTGCTTGGGCCATGTCGTGCCCTTGCTTACCTTTCTTGGGTCTTGCTTACCTTGTTTGGGCCATGTCGTGCCCTTGCTTACCTTTCTTGGGTCATGCTTACCTTGCTTGGGCCATGTCGTGCCCTTGCTTACCTTTCTTGGGTCATGCTTACCTTGCTTGGGCCATGTCGTGCCCTTGCTTACCTTTCTTGGGTCATGCCTTGCCTTGCTTGGGCCATGTCGTGCCCTTGCTTACCTTTCTTGGGTCATGCCTTGCCTTGCTTGGGCCATGTCGTGCCCTTGCTTGCCTTTCTTGGGTCATGCTTACCTTGCTTGGGCCATGTCGTGCCCTTGCTTACCTTTCTTGGGTCATGCCTTGCCTTGCTTGGGCCATGTCGTGCCCTTGCTTACCTTTCTTGGGTCATGCCTTGCCTTGCTTGGGCCAAGTCGTGCCCTTGCTTGCCTTTCTTGGGTCATGCTTACCTTGCTTGGGCCATGTCGTGCCCTTGCTTACCTTTCTTGGGTCATGCCTTGCCTTGCTTGGGCCATGTCGTGCCCTTGCTTACCTTTCTTGGGTCATGCTTCCCTTGCTTGGGCCATGTCGTGCCCTTGCTTACCTTTCTTGGGTCATGCCTTGCCTTGCTTGGGCCATGTCGTGCCCTTGCTTACCTTTCTTGGGTCATGCTTCCCTTGCTTGGACCATGTCGTGCCCTTGCTTACCTTTCTTGGGTCATGCCTTGCCTTGCTTGGGACATGTCGTGCCCTTGCTTACCTTTCTTGGGTCATGCCTTGCCTTGCTTGGGCCATGTCGTGCCCTTGCTTACCTTTCTTGGGTCATGCTTACCTTGTTTGGGCCATGTCGTGCCCTAGCTTACCATTCTTGGTCATGCCTTGCCTTGCTTGGCCATGTCGTGCCCTTGCTTACCTATCTTGGGTCATGCCTTGCCTTGCTTGGGCCATGTCGTGCCCTTGCTTACCTTTCTTGGGTCATGCCTTGCCTTGCTTGGGCCATGTCGTGCCTTTGCTTACCTTTCTTGGGTCATGCTTACCTTGTTTGGGCCATGTCGTGCCCTTGCTTACCTTTCTTGGTCATGCCTTGCCTTGCTTGGGCCATGTCGTGCCCTTGCTTACCTTTCTTTGGTCATGCCTTGCCTTGCTTGGGCCATGTCGTGCCCTTGCTTACCTTTCTTGGGTCATGCTTACCTTGTTTGGGCCATGTCGTGCCCTTGCTTACCTTTCTTGGTCATGCCTTGCCTTGCTTGGGCCATGTCGTGCCCTTGCTTACCTTTCTTGGGTCATGCTTGCCTTGCTTGGGCCATGTCGTGCCCTTGCTTACCTTTCTTGGGTCATGCTTACCTTGCTTGGGCCATGTCGTGCCCTTGCTTACCTTTCTTGGGTCATGCTTTGCCTTGCTTGGGCCATGTCGTGCCCTTGCTTACCTTTCTTGGGTCTTGCTTACCTTGTTTGGGCCATGTCGTGCCCTTGCTTACCTTTCTTGGGTCATGCTTACCTTGCTTGGGCCATGTCGTGCCCTTGCTTACCTTTCTTGGGTCATGCTTACCTTGCTTGGGCCATGTCGTGCCCTTGCTTACCTTTCTTGGGTCATGCCTTGCCTTGCTTGGGCCATGTCGTGCCCTTGCTTGCCTTTCTTGGGTCATGCTTACCTTGCTTGGGCCATGTCGTGCCCTTGAAGGAAATAATGCCCTTGGTCCAAGTATGCATTCTATGTTAAGTCTAATAAATGCGGTTCAGTATTAATTAACAAGTTAATAATTCAGTGAGATCAAGTGAGCTGAATGCCTAGCTAGAGGCCGCTTCAGTTCAAGTGGAATTAATGATATTAATCCACAGCTTACTCTTGACTGAACCCGTAGGGTCACACAAATAGTACGTAAACGGATCAAGTATTTAATGGCATTAAATACTCCATCTATGAATATTCGGAACCGACGGATCTTGGTTTCAGTGGGAGCTAAGATCGTCACAGGCAAGAAATGAATACTCCGGAAACGATGATATTGCCGGAAACGGAAATATGGATCGTATCGGAAATATAAATATTATCCAAGTCGTAGATGTTGCCGGAAACGGAAACATGGTACGTATCGGAAAATATTATCGGAAATGGAAATATTGCCAGAATCGGAAATATTGCCGGAAACGGAAATATTGTCAGAATCGGAAATATTACCGGAATCGGAAAATAATTCCGGAAACGGAAATATTAAATATTTGTTCGAAACGGAAATTAATTCCGGAATCGGAAATATTAAATATTGTTCGGAATCGGAAAATTTAATCGGAAGCGCATCGTACGAATAAGCATCGGACGAGGCCTGCCGGACGAGGCCCAGCACGAAGCCAGGCCATCGCCCAGCAAGCCAAGCGCGCCGCACAAACAGCCACGCCAGGCCCAGCGCAAGGCCAGGCCCAGCAGGCTGCGCAGCGCGCACAGCGCGCACAGCACGCGCAGCGCGCAGCGCGCGCGGGCGCTGCGTGGGCTGCTGCTCGCGCGCACGCATGAGGCCCATCGTGGCAGCCGTGCGTGTGTGTGCAAGTGTTTGTGTTCGTGCACGTTTCCTAAAACATGCAGAGTTCGGTTAATGATTAAATTCCTAATTCTATTTGATAAATTAATTAAAATTAGAGTTCTTGTAGGATTCTAGGTTTAATTAATTTGTATCTGAATAGGATTTCGATTCCCTTTCCATACCCCTATAAATATGAGGCTAGGGCTCACAATTTATAATGAGTTTCAAAGTATTCAAAGTGAGTTTTTGAGAGAAAAATTCAGCCAAACATCTTGCTCAAAAGTGCCGAAAATTCTATTACCTTAAGGGCGATTCTAGTTGGTCAATCTTAAGGCGGATCCGGACGTGCTGTGGACTATCTACGGAGGGACGACACTTGGAGTCCTAAAGACTCGTTCTTGTTCGGTTCGGGCGCAGCTAGGGAGGGCACGCAACAAAGAGTATGCATCTAAATTATGCTATATGATTATGTGTAAATAATATGTTGTCCTGGGTTAATGGTTGTTTCCGCATGATCTATGTAATGTCATATGTATCATAACCTAACAGTGGTATCACGAGCCCCTTATTATTTTCATAATCTAAATTGCATAAACATGGTTAAATATTACAAATTTGCAAGAATTAAAAGGGGTGATTAATTTTCGTAATTGTTAATTAATTGCAAATTGCGTTTATTTAATTATAGGTACGCAGTTTTTCGGCAGTTTCTTCGTTACTCATCCGAATTGAGTGATTTTTGTGTCAATTCCGCATGTAAAAGGCATTTTTGTGTCAATTCCGAACCCAGAATTCTCAAATTCGAAGCCTAACTATGACTTTTCGAAGGTTTTAGTTTTTCGAATGCAAAATTTCGTAAATTTAAGATGTTAAATTAAATATTTGCGATTCTTGTTGATAAATCTTGAATTTTTGATTGACCTACTGCATATGTTTAACAAGTTTGAATGCCTAGTCTTGTTAATTATGCAATCTAATTTGTAATTATGATTAATTTGTTGAAAATTAGAATAATTTAGAATTAATTTGATTTTCATAATTAATTGTAATTTAATTAGAAACCTATGATTAAAAACCACCATAAAAATTGTAAATTTATGATAAATTTTAAATTTTTATGACCTAGACTTGAATCCATAACAATCGGAAATCAATTGGATAATAAATTTTCGATTTTTTCGCCCTAAAATTATGAAATTAATATTATTTATTAATTTGTCATTAATTTTAAATATAAATTTTAAATTTTTATGCGATTCGTTCATAAAACTTGCACGCACGAAGCAATGGACGCTTCGTGTTACCCTTAAGGGGTGTTGTATAATGCGGGCATGCGACGACGAGCAAGGGAGCTCGTCGCCCGTGCGGCACGAATGCAATGAGCAAGGGCGTAGTGCACGAGCACAAGGCAGCAGCCCTGCCTTGTGTCGTGTGCCACGAGCAATGGACGAATGGGCATGGGCGAAGGGCGAGCCAAGGCAGTCGCGTGTGGGCAGCAAGCGAGCTGCGCCACAACGCGCGCTGCCTCGCACAAGAGCGCGCAGCCTCGCGCGCAGCGAGCGCAAGCTCGCGTGCCACGAGCGCTGCGCCCAGCATTGCTCGCGCGCACAACGAGCGAGGACTCGCGCGCACAGCCAGCATTGCTCGCGCGCCTAGCGAGCGATGGCTCGCGCGCCCAGCGAGTGATGTCGCGCGCCCAGCGAGCGATGTCGCGCGCGCACTGCGAGCGATAGCTCGCGTGCGATGAGCGCTGGCGCGCGCAGCGAGCACCAATGCGTGCGGAGGCTTGCGATGGGGATGCAGCAGCTATGCGACGGGCGCATGGGCTGCGCGCACATGGCCAGCGATGGCTGTGTGCGTGCGGCCCATGGGCGTGCAATGCGTAGGGTGTTTGCGTTACGATTAGATCGTTTTGAATGTTTAATTTGAAAATTTCAGTTCACGTAATTTTAATTAATTTTAAAATTAATAATTTAAATTATTTTCTTGGATTTTAATTTTGAATATTGTAATTATAATAAATGTTATTTATTCTAATTATTTTACTAAAATTAAAATCATGAATTAATTTAAATACGACTGAAATTAAATTAAACTTTTCGGATTCAATTATAAATTGATATGAGCTTTAAATTTTAATTAAATTTGTATGTTTCCGGTTGGACTAGAAATACATGTTTATGTTTAAAATTAGTAAAGCATATAAATTTATTGGTTTAAGTGGGAGCGCTTTTAGTCATAAACTCTTGATTAGGTCTACAAATCCTTAAGGTTAAAACAACTTGATTAGAATTAATAAGGACTGAATAATTGGTAGATTATTGGTGCCCTTGATTAATTGCTGCAAATGTTTACGTGATGCATAATGTGTTTTACTAACCAGCTATGTGGGCCATTCATGATAATGAATGGGTGAATGGTATATATTGTATATGTACTGTTTTGCAGGTTATGAAGTGACTAGTATGGCCCAAATAGGATAGAAAATATGGTCTGCGTACCATTAATTTGAATGTAATTGGTCTAAAGTACCAAAGTTATTTTTCAATTCAAATATGGTCTGCGAACCATCAAATAGTTGTAATTAGTTATAGCTTATCCTATTTGAAGAAAATGGTGCCTCCCACGGAGATTTTCAAGACGGACTTTGAAGTCAAAGCTTCAAGATGAAGTCGGGCCATACTAGATCACAAATATCTTATGCATGTTTTAAGTTATTTATTGCTTTTAAATATGTCTTAAAATGCATGAGATCAAAAGCTTGATTATGTTGCATGATTAAGGATTTTAGTTCACTTAAAATCTAACCAACATAGTAAGAGCCTTAAGTTCCAAACTTAAAAATTGAGTTAAAAGGTGCCATGCCAAAATATACACTTGCTTGGATATCCTTTACATCAATCTAGTAATAGTTTTCGCTCAGCGAGGTGTTACTTATTGGTCCTAAAGGGGCAAGGTACACAAATAATTGTGAGTACATGTTAGTTTTGGTGAAACTCAACGATATAAGTAAGGAGTCCTTTTATGTCGTGGCAAAATCGATAGGTTTACCTAATAAGTTCTTAGACGTACCTATCAACCAAGAATAGTTTCTAGACTATTAGCAAAAGGCTTTTGCTTACCTAAGATGTTTTAGAATTAAGTCGACAAACTGTGCTTAATTCTTCAATGATTTTAGGATCTTGGAATCATTTTATTCACACCTGTCGGAACACATAATTCGAATAAAATGCTAATGACTTGTTTGAATTGCATGGTTGCTTTAATTTCAAGTTATTATTCATGATAAATGTTTAGACTTTGCATGCTTCAATGAATGTTTTAATTATTGTTTATAATTAAATATCTTGCACTGCAGTAAATCCTTTTAGAAAGGTAACAGTAAATTTCCTCGATTGGTAGTGAATCCAAGAACGATTCACGGAAATGAGAGAAAGTGAGCAATTTAAAATGTACGTTTCTTTTAGCGACTTTTATGGTTGTTTTCGAATATCAAAATCGAATGGCAAACCAATTGGTGCTTGTGAATTCAAAATACAATGTAGTTTTGAGATCATAAAGCATTGAGTTTAATACGCTCAGCTTTACCAATGGTTAACAACCTAATATCTTTGTCCATTTAATTCTCGAATGAGTCTAGTCCCTAGACATTCGAATAGATCGATGCTTAGAAAACTTTAGAAGCTTCTGGTAAGATCATCTAGTTGAAACAAAATATTCAACATAAATTAAAATGGTAAAGAACCTTGTTGGTGACATTGGACATGTCTAACAAAGTATAAAAGTCAACACTAAAGAATTCAATAAGACTATAAGAAAGGGTACAAGAAATAGGAAAACGAGGAACAATGAAAGGAATTTACGATTCCGTTTCTACCTATAAGTTTATGTTTAAAGAGAAGTGACCTAGCAATCAAACTTCCTTGGTATCATATACCGCTTGAGGTTCTTACTTTGGTAATAACTCAAACAATGGAAGCTAGGATACACTAATGACCTACAAGTGGGAAATGAAGCATGGCAATGCTACATTAATTGTAGGGTCATCTAAGTTTGTTTTAAGTCCTTTCAAAGGCTGGAACTTAATGGCTATTTTGTTCCGTAATCAGCATACCTAAATTTCTGCTTCAAACACAGAAAGACTCACATTCAAAGAAAAACAAAAACAATGTTTGTTTGTTTATTTGAATGAAATGGTCAATTACAGGTTGAGTCAATATGCTTGATTAAAACAAACAACTCTTTAAAGAACTTTACTAGGTTCAAATCAACCCCTTGATTTGAGTTCCACAAATCTTTGGCATTGTTGCTTAGACCATATCAACAAGTTAACATTCATAAGCTCTATTTTGATGGACTTCTGAAAGTTGATTGATTTCTAGATCATTTTAAGACAACTAGTCTTACTTGTTGAAAGTAACAAAAGATATGAACTATTGTTAGAACGCCTAGACAATGGAGTTCAAAGCTAAAGAAAGATTTTATGACTTTATTATTTCACATGGATTTGAGTGAATATAGGTTTATTTACTCAAATGTGATATAAGTTGAATCTGTTTGGCTAGTTCAAAGATTCGGAAGTATAAAATCCACTTGGTAAAAAATCATAAAGATCTAGGTTAGATCATGTTAATGATTACTTGAGACCAAATATGATCATCAATGATTGTGTGTTGTAATTTCACAATCTAGCTCCATAAGATATGGCATATCTACGTTGGAATGATCGAAGTCAATTAGTACTTGATTCGATCAATGATGAATCATAAAGACTTTTCCTATAATTTCTAAAACAAAATGCTCAACTACCACCAAACTAAACCAAATTCGTCAAAGCTATTGAAAAGCAATTTCAGAATATCTTTTCATAATATATCTAAAGAGTTCCTAAACTCAGTGGGAGCTTAGTGTTTGTTATTCAACAAACTAAGGCCCAAGTATAGATATATGTTTCATTGTGATTTATTCAAATGAGACACAAGGGTATTGTTTCTACCACGAATTTTTGAGAACATAATGTTTGTTTGCTCGAAATGATGTCCTTTTGGAGATTCGTTTCCAAAATGACAAGTGGGAGAAAATAGACCTCGAAAGTTTTCGAGGCGAACAACAAACATAAACGGACATTCCGGAGGCTTTTCGAAGTGCTTCAGAAAATCCGAACTTATTCTTTAAGACTTTAGAAGTGGTTTTAAAGAATAGACATCTCTTAGAAGACTTTACAAGTGCTTCAAGGAGAACAGAATATTCAAAGGACGTTTAAGTGGCTATTGATATTCTATTTGTTTGATGTTCTATACCCAAAGTAGGCATAGAGTTCAAGTCACTGGAACTATGATATTCTTCTATTGGATAGTGAAGAAACATGGAGTTCAGGTCACTAAAGCTATGCGATTCTTCTATTAGATAGTGAAGAAACCTACAACTTACAGTCAAACTATTATCATGTAGATTAATTAGTTTGTGACCTGTAAGAAAGCTATGACGAAACCCAGATTCCCTAAAATGGTTAGAGGCCATATATAGACTATATGTTTAATTGGTTAAAGGCCATAAAACATACTCAGTGTTTTGATGACAAAATTGAAATTTTGTTGATTTGCAAGAATAGTTTCACACCTATTAGTTGCAAGTTTGTTTTAAGGATAAAAACCATCAAACATGAAATTGTGTTCACACACAAAGCTAGATTAGTTGCTAAAGGTTACAAGCAAATTCACGGCGTGGATTGTGTTGAAACCTCATGCAAAATCGTAATGCTTAAGTCTATAATTCAAGCAATGATTGCATATTGGTACATATGGCAATTGGATGACAAAACGTATTCCTCAATCAAATGTTGGAATATAATATGTACATGGTATGTCATAGCACTAGTGGAAAAAACCCCTGTTGTAGCCCCCTTGTTGAGGGGGGCATACATAAGCGCGCCTCAATAGCTACTTAGTCAACGCGGGTCAAATATTTTACTATTCTGTTGAGGCGGGCTTTTTTAGTGTTCGCTTCTACAGAAGCTGTTGAAGGGGGCTTTACTTGCCCGCCTCAATAGATAGAAGCTGTTGAAGGGGGCTTTTAATTGCCCGCCTCAATAGGGTCTATCTGTTGAAGGGGGCTTTTAATTGCCCGCCTCAATAGGCTACATTAAATTTTAAAAAAATAAAACCACCGCCAAACGTACAGATCGATAAGCTTCTCTTCTCTTCACTTCTCTTCTCTTCACATCTCTTCTCTTCACCGCGCGACTCCACCACCACCATAACCACCACCACCACCTTCCTCACCGCGCGGCTCCACCACCACCATCTGAAGGAGAGTTTCCCCACCGTCGTCTTCCCTATCTCGGTTGACTCTGTTTCACACAGTGCCGCAATATATCAAGGTTAGGTTATAATTGATTCTTGTTTTGCTTGGTCTTAAAATTCAGTTTCTCTTCAATTAGTTGAGCATAATGAGTTGATTATGCAGAGAATTTAGGCTAATGTTTCAATATTGGATGAATTTACAAATTAGGGTTTGATATTTGTGGTTTTTCTAGTTCAGTTACAAAATAGATGTTAGGTTAAATTTTTCTAGTTCAG
Organism: Spinacia oleracea; assembly: GCF_020520425.1. Taxonomy (NCBI): domain Eukaryota; kingdom Viridiplantae; phylum Streptophyta; class Magnoliopsida; order Caryophyllales; family Amaranthaceae; genus Spinacia; species Spinacia oleracea. The sequence goes on from NW_026614345.1 coordinate 110,390, forward strand.
TTACAAAATAGAAGTTAGTGATATGGGTTTTGTGTCTAAATGATGAAGGTCTCTTTTATGGTGATGGTTTATGTAAGCTATGTGAGTAGCTCGATCCAAAGTATGCAGATGAAATGAAGTGTTTGAACTTTTAAGTGGAGCGAATCGATATGAATCTGTTGAAAATATGTCTGCATAAAATATACTCATGTGTTCATTGTAATATTGATAGTTTATTAATGATGTAAACTAATCGTTGATATTGGATTGTAGCTTTATAGGCTCTAAAATTACCATAGCTTGATGTATTCACTATAGTATATTGTGATGTTTTTTGTACACGCTTATCTACAATATTCTGATGTATGACAGTGGAGACTGTTGTTGCTGCTGCTTTGATTTTCAAGTTCTTTTAGTTCCATTTTTATTATGCTACAATATTGCTCTTGCTATTGTTGAGTTCCTATTCTGGGGTTTTGTGAGATCGGAAACTGTCCATAGACAACTGCCTGTGGGGCTTTGACAGGTTCAACAAGGACTAAAATAGGTGCAACAATAAACTTTGTCACCTTCTACTTGGTTGCATTGTCTGTACTAGTTGTTATGGCATTTTCGGTCAAGGTTGGATTTATCGGTCTGTGGTTTGGGCTCGCAGCAGCTCAACCAGCTGGTGTACCTGATGCAACCAGCTGGTGTACCTGATATAGCCTGCTACAGTATCTGATAATAACGCAGATTGTAAACACTTCTTTATTGCAAGTATTATGTTAACGGTGTGAAAAAAACTAGTCTGCCCCCCTAGAGATTTTTTTAGTCTTTTTTTGTTTCTTGGTTAAAAATTTAATCAAGCCAGGTCGTCGAGCACCTGTCAAAATTTGAAAATGTATGCACAGTCCGCAGCAAACCTCCGTGCCTCTTCCTTTGCCGAGGACCAGTCTCATATTAACTAGTTCTACTTACAAGGCTTTTGACTATGGCTGAGTATGAGTAGTGCCAGGTGCTTGTAGCTTAACTCTTGCATAGTTGCATGCATAGGGGCTCATTCAGTTATCCATCCTGTTGCATGGAAACAAACTGTGGTTTGATATTTAACTTAAGAAAGGACTTTAATAACCAAATTAGGAGATTCTATAGCTATGTTATTTTATGTGGAGCTTTTTCCTTTCTGTTACTTTTCAACTAAATCTAATAGCATTTGCTTACTTCTAATTTTCAAGGGAGATGAAGCATCATTGCAAAAAGCGCTGCATTTGGTGTACAACCTCAATCAGGACTGTGTAGATGTTCTGTTTTATGCTTCTTGGTGCCAGTTCTCGAGGAACTTCAGACCAAGCTATTCAACCCTGTCTTCCTTATATCCATCTATTCCTCATTTTGCAATAGAAGAATCAGCCATCAGACCAAGGTTTGGACTTAAAACCAAATCTTAGTTTTTTTTAACTCACCAGTTCTACGCACTGATCTGCACAGCTCAGATCAGAACTGTGCAGATCAATGCACAGAACTGATCAGAACTGACCAGTTCTGTGCACTGATCTGCACAGTTCTGATCTGAGCTGTGCAGATCAATGCACAGAACTGATCAGAACTGACCAGTTTTGTGCACTGATCTGCACAGTTCTGATCTGAGCTGTGCAGATCAGTGCACAGAACTGATCAGAACTGACCAGTTCTGTGCACTGATCTGCACAGTTCTGATCTGAGCTGTGCAGATCAGTGCACAGAACTGATCAGAACTGACCAGTTCTGTGCACTGATCTGCACAGTTCTGATCTGAGCTGTGCAGATCAGTGCACATAACTGCACAGTTCTGATCAGTTTTGTCCACTGATCTGCACAGTTCTGATCTGGGCAGTGCAGATCAGTGCACAGAACAGAACTGATCAGTGCACTGAGAAGCTAAAACAGTACTTCATGCATGTAAATTACACCTTCAAACATGTAAATTACACCATACTGTAAGCAAAGTATCAAATTGTAAACAAAGTCATCTTCAAAACGGTTTTTATGTACTTATCCATCATCAACCACCAGAAAGCAAACATCAGAAACTAAGCTAGTATAGTTCGTGTGTCAAAATTAAGATTGCATCATTAGAGAACAAAGATCTTATGCCAAGCTAGTATAGTTCTTGTGTCAAAATTAAGAATTTGTGGCTTGATTTATCTAATTCTGTGTAAAACCTTGTGTTATTAGAAATGAGTCGTCGTTGGATGTACGGTGACCATACTACGGTGGAATACTTGAGTGGGGTTGAGGAGTTCCTTAGATGTGCTTTAGCACACCAACGGAATACGAAAGCCGCAAAGATCTATTGTCCTTGCCGTGATTGTAACAATGTAAGGCGGTTAGCTGATATTGATGAAATTGAGGATCATTTATTTCGTCGTGGGTTTAAGCAAGATTACCATGTCTGGTTTTGGCATGGTGAGAAAATACTTGATCGTCCAAGTTCTAGTGTGAATGAATTTGATGTTCTGGCAGAGAGTGATGAGAGTGATGAGAGTGATTCTGATATTTCTGAGAATAATGAGATGGATGATGATGAGCAAGAAGATAATGAAATAAATGAAATGATGGATGCGGTGAAAGATCACTTGAATGAACGACCTCACATACTCGAGCAGGTATTAAAGGCTGCTGAGACGCCTTTGTACCCTGGGTGTACAAAATTCAAATTGTTAGAATGTGTGGCATCACTTTCCAACTTGAAAGCGGAGAGTGGTTGGACCGAAGAAAGTTTCACGAAATTATTGAAACGACTAGGTCTTTGGTTTCCCGATGGCAATGACATTCCCACCTCTGCCTATTATGCCAACAAATTGACGAATCCCTTAGGCTTAGAGGCCGTCAAGATAGATGCTTGCCCAAATGATTGTATTCTTTACAGAAAAGAGTATGAAAATTTGGATAAGTGTCCAACGTGTTCTATGTCGCGTTACAAGCGTAAAGGGGCCAATTCAGCTAAGAGGGGACCGCCCGCCAAGGTATTGTGGTATCTTCCGATCATACCTAGGTTTGAGCGCTTGTTCTCCGTAAAGAAGAATGCTAAGTATCTGAGGTGGCATGCGGAAGGGAGGAAGAAAGATGAATTCCTTAGACATCCGGCTGATTCTCCTCAATGGAGAACTATTGATAAGAAGTATCCTGAATTTGGCAAGGAGGTTAGAAATCTGAGACTTGCTCTATGTACAGATGGGATGAATCCATACGGCTCTCTGAGTAGTCAGCATAGCACTTGGCCGGTTCTTCTTGCAATTTACAATCTTCCTCCATGGTTGTGTATGAAACGCAAGTATATCATGTTGTCACTCCTCATCTCAGGGCCTAAGCAGCCAGGACATGATATAGATGTGTATCTCGCTCCACTCATAGATGATTTGAAATTGTTGTGGAATGAAGGTGTTCCAATGTTCGATGCTCACACCAACTCAAACTTTACATTGCGGGCAATGGTTTTCTGTACCATAAATGATTTTCCGGCCTATGGAAACTTGTCTGGGTACAAAACCAAAGGAGAACAAGCATGCCCTATATGTGAAGAGGACATGAAGCCCACACGGTTGGATCATTTCAAGAAAAATATCTACCCAGATTTCAGGAAGCACCTTAGTCGATATCATCCTTATCGTAAGAAGAAGAAGGAATTCAATGGGTTCACCGAGGAAGGAGTAGCTCGTACACCTTTGACAGGATCACAAGTTTATGAACGTATCAAAAATGTTGAAACCAAATACGGTAAGTGCTTCAAGTCCAAGTCTAAAAAGGGTGTTTTATGGAAGAAAGTGTCTCCATTATGGGATCTTCCCTACTGGAAAGATTTGTCGGTTAGGCATTGTCTCGATGTAATGCACATTGAGAAAAATGTGTGCGATGCTATCATCGGGACTTTGCTAAACATACCAGGAAAGACCAAGGACAATGAGAATGTGCGGAAAGATATGAAAAAGAAGAATATTCGACCAGATTTGTGGCCTGTTAAAAAAAAGGATGGTACAAAGACCTTTCTGCCTCCAGCGTGTTACACAATGTCGAGAAAGGAGAAGAAGAAGTTTTGTGAGTGCTTACATGGCATTAAGGTTCCCTCGGGATATTCGTCGAATGTTAAGCGCCTAGTGTCTCTCTCGGACCTTAGGTTGATTGGTATGAAGTCTCATGATTGTCATGCACTGATTAATGTATTTTTGCCAATTGCACTTCGTGGGATATTGCCGAAACACGTGAGACATGTTATAACAAAACTTTGTTTGTTTTTCAATTCCATATGTGCTAAGGTGATTGATCCGGAGACTTTGGATGCTTTGCACAATGATGTTGTTGAAACTCTATGTCGATTTGAAATGTATTTTCCGCCTTCTTTCTTTGATATAATGGTGCATTTGATTGTCCATTTAGTTCGCGAAGTCAAGTTATGTGGTCCGGTGTTCTTAAGATGGATGTATCCTTTTGAGAGATTTTTTAAGACTTTAAAGGACAAAGCAAGGAATCCGGCTAATCCAGAGGGTAGTATCATTCGGGGAGTCCTTAAAGAAGAGATTTCTGGATATCTAGCTGAGTTTTTGTCAAGCCTTGAACCAATAGGACTTCCAAAATCTCGACATGTTGGTAGGCTCGCAGGGGAGGGAGTAATTGGTAAAAATGTGATATCTCCTCCATCGGAGAGGAAGAAGAAGGCACATCTTTGTGTGTTGCAGCATCTTACAGAGGTTCATCCTTATTTAGAAAAGCATCTGCTTGAATTGCAACATTGTAATCCTAAGTTGAAGGAAAGAGCGTTGATGCGGGAACATAATCGCACATTTATTGAATGGTTTAAGAAGGAAGTTGGAAAGAAACAAGACCATGATGTTTCTGATACGATCAAGTGGTTATCTCGAGGTCCTCGACTATGTGTTCGATCTTTTGAAGGATATGATATCAATGGGTTCACATTCTACACTAGAAGGCAAGATGAAAAGAGTGTAGTGCAAAATAGTGGAGTAAAGGTTGTTGCATCATCTAGGGTCTATGCAAGCGCTAAGGATAAAAGGCCGGTTGATTCAACACAATCATATTATGGTGTTATCGAAGAAATATGGGAGCTTGATTATACCTATTTTGTGATCCCTGTTTTTCGGTGTCAGTGGGCTAACAACCAAAATGGTGTGAAGCGAGATGAAATTTTCCCGGGTTTAACCTTGGTGAATTTTGATCGACTAAGTGACAGTGACGAGCCATTCATTCTAGCATCACTAGCTAAGCAAGTTTTTTATGTGGTTGACAATATTGATCCTAGATGGCGTGTTGTTGCCCAAGGAAAAAGACATATTTTGGGTATTGATGATGTTGTAGATGAAGATGAGTATGATGAGTATGATGACACACCTCCGTTACCAATGGTTGTTCAACCATTGCCAGAAGAGGAGGATGCAAATAATACTAATCATATGCGTACAGATCATACGGAAGGAATATGGGTTACGAATCGTAATTGAAACATACATGTGTAAGTTCGGGCTTCACTTCTGATGCATTGTTGAAGTTTTTGACTTTGTTCTTTCTATTCATATCTGAAAGCCTGTGCGCCTTGGAATTTTTGTTATCTTGACTACTTAAATTTGAATAGTGAAGGATACTTGTGGATATTAATTCATATTTTTTTTCTAAAAATTCAACCCCAATCAATTGCCACTTGTATTGTGAAGAGGAATTGCAGTGATAGTCTCCTACTTTATCCCTCCTATTTAAGTTACTGAGAGTCTGATACTTCTAATAACTTGACTAACTTTATCTGGTTTTTTCACACAGGTGTAAACTTGGTGAATGTCGTATCCTCTTATGTGAGCCAGGTTCCAAGCACATGTTGCAGAAATTGCAGTTGAATTTTCCTAGGTTAGTTTTCAGTACATTTTGTCTAATAATATCAATTACCTGTTCTTGTTTGCATGGCTTTGTGATTGGTAACTTAGTTTCTGATGTTTGCTTTCTGGTGGTTGATGATGGATAAGTACATAAAAACCGTTTTGAAGATGACTTTGTTTACAATTTGATACTTTGCTTACAGTATGGTGTAATTTACATGTTTGAAGGTGAAGATTTGAACTCCAGAATCATCAAATTAGACCAGGAATCAAATTTGACATATATTGCATTTTATCAATCCACGAGAACTGCAAGTAGCACAAGGAATATGCACTGATCAGAACTGTGCAGTTATGTGCACTGATCTGCACAGCTCAGATCAGAACTGTGCAGATCAGTGCACAGAACTGGTCAGTTATGATCAGTTCTGTGCACTGATCTGCACAGCTCAGATCAGAACTGTGCAGATCAGTGCACAGAACTGGTCAGTTCTGATCAGTTCTGTGCACTGATCTGCACAGCTCAGTTCAGAACTGTGCAGATCAGTGCACAGAACTGGTCAGTTCTGATCAGTTCTGTGCATTGATCTGCACAGTTCAGATCAGAACTGTGCAGATCAGTGCACAGAACTGGTCAGTTCTGATCAGTTCTATGCATTGATCTGCACAGTTCTGATCTGAGCTGTGCAGATCAGTGCGTAGAACTGGTGAGTTATGATTTTTTTTTTGGGTTGTTTTTTTAGGTGAGGTTTGATTTGGGATTGTTTTGCATGTTAGGTGTAATACCATAAGGCCATTATTTTAGGTATAGCTTTGTAAATGGCCAATTGTAGCATTTTGCCCAGAACTGTGCAGTTATGTGCACTGATCTGCACAGCTCAGATCAGAACTGTGCAGATCAGTGCACAGAACTGGTCAGTTCTGATCAGTTCTGTGCACTGATCTGCACAGCTCAGATCAGAACTGTGCAGATCAGTGCACAGAACTGGTCAGTTCTGATCAGTTCTGTGCATTGATCTGCACAGCTCAGATCAGAACTGTGCAGATCAGTGCACAAAACTGGTCAGGTTCTGATCAGTTCTGTGCACTGATCTGCACAGCTCAGATCAGAACTGTGCAGATCAGTGCACAGAACTGGTCAGTTCTGATCAGTTCTGTGCATTGATCTCGTAGAACTGGTGAGTTATGATTTTTTTTGGGTTGTTTTTTTAGGTGAGGTTTGATTTGGGATTGTTTTGCATGTTAGGTGTAATACCATAAGGCCATTATTTTAGGTATAGCTTTGTAAATGGCCAATTGTAGCATTTTGCTCTCTTTTCTAAGTATTGCTCCCTTTACTAAGTATTGCTCTCTTTTCTTTGTTGCAGGACCGTAGCTACCATGGATGATCATCGTGATAATGAAATACAGGGAATTGATGGAGCTAGTCATCCTACGGGGGAATCACAAGGTACCAACACTAGTAAAAAGACCAAATTCCGTGGTCCGTCAAAAGGAGTTCAAGCCAAAAAGCCTATGCATCTTCAGTATAATCAATATGGAATCCCCGATGGAGAATGGTCAGGAGAATACGGGAAGCAAGTTGGGTCTTGTGCTGCTAGAATTAACATTAATGTGAAAGAATATTCAACGTTAGATGAACACACAAAGAAGGGGTTTTGGGAGGAGACCAAGGTAAACATTGAATAAAAACTTGATTTGTATTCTCCTAGATTATCTATTTGTGTAGCATACGTTTCTAACAATCTCTTATCCATAAAATTAACAGCTTCTGTTCCACATTATTGATGATCCGGCTAAAAGGAGAGAAAAATATTTTCATATGTGTGTGGCGAAACGCTTTGGAGCTTTCAAGTCCAGGTTAACGCGGCGTTGGATAACTAAGAAAGAAAAAATGCCGAAACATCAGACAAATGACATGCCTTGGGACATCTACCATCAAATCACAGAGGATGATTGGAAAACATTTGTGATAGAACGAAACAAGCCGGAGATGTTGGTAATAATGAATTTACTTTGCTAGATATTTTTTTATATAATTATATGATTAGTTTGTTGTTGCCATCTTTAAATGTTCGACATGTTCTTTATGTGTTTTTTGACAGGTTCGTAGAGAAAAAGCAAGTAAAAGTGCATTACAAAACAAGCACCCACATCGCACAGGCCAAAAGGGTTATGTTAGAAAGAGACCAGAGTGGATAAATGATGGGCGACTACCGCCAGAGGCAGCTTTAACCCTCTCAAGTGGCTCCTCCTCAGTGACCTCATCACTCACCACAGCGCCAGATAGATTTAAGAAGTTTAGATCAGTAGAGTGGATCTTGGCTCATCAAGTTAAAAACAAAGAGGGAAAGTGGGAAGTTGACCCGAATGATAAAGAAGCCGTAAATATTGCTAAGATGGCTGTAAGTGCATATGAAATTTTACGTTCTATATCCTTTTCTTTCCTAATTCCTAGTTCTATTGCTAAGATTGCTTCTCCTTTCCATCATGTATACCATCTAATTTTTACTTTCCTAATTCTTATAGTTGGAGTACATAGAAGAAGAGGGAAAAGGAAATATTTCATTCACCCAGGGAGAAGATGCCCTCACCAAGGCTATGGGAAAAAAGGATCACCGTGGGCGTGTCAAGGCAACAGGTGGAGTTAATGTCGGTTACAAAGTTGCTTTCGGTCCAATAGACCGAAGTAGTAGATGTGGCCATATTGAACCATCACCGGAGGCTATCGAATCAATCAGAGCTTCGGTGAGAAGGGAGTTTGAAGATCAATTAGAGAGAAAGGTGGCGGAGGCCCTCCAAAACCAACTAGCCACATTGAAAGCAACCGGTCAACTACACACCCTCTCTACCCCCGCACTTGATTCTGCTCTTGTAAGTGATGAGTTTGATGTTAACCGTGCACTCGTAACCTGTTGTCCGAGTTCATCGCAGCAACCACGCGAGCTGAAGGTATATATTCTCTATAGTGCATACACTCAAAACACCCCTAGCTAGGTTTTTAATATTGTACTTTGTAGTGATTTCTGAAATTTTGTAAATTTATTTGTGAAGGCCATAACTCCATGTCGTCTTGCCCTTGAGGATAAAGTTTTGGGTAACAAAGTGATAGTGGCAGATGGTATGGCGTACCCATTGGATGGTTCGTTGCACCAACACTTTAGATCGATGAAGCCTAGTCATTATAAGGTCCAAGTTGATTGTATTTACGACGGACATGATGATGACACTCTTCCGGTACCTACTGGAGATGGATTCAATAACTTAGGCAGGGCTCTTGCTAGTTTTGTGCAATGGCCAATTCACTTGGTGATTTTCGAAGAAGACGAGGTATAACTTTTTTATTATTAATTGTCATTCATTGCGTTATGCATCTGTTTAGAATTAGATTCAGAGCCTTGAACTCCTTTGGTTTCTACCTCTGTTTAGGAGTACTCTACTCCACGCCCAACAAAGAAGTCCAGGAGTCAGATTTTTGAAGAGGTGGTTGGTAGCTCCAAAGGGAAGAAAAACGAATTAATTGTCAAAGAGAAGACAACAGAATTAGTTGTCAAAGATAAGACAACAGAATTAATTGTCAAAGAGAAGGCAACACTTGATTTAGGGTCCAAAGAGAAGACAACACTGAAGTTAACGGCCAAGGTAAACCATATGCTTCCCACTCCCCTGTGCTTCAACACTGAAATCAAAACTGAACTTTTCATGCTAGCTTAACATTATTGTTACAGGGAAATTCATGCTCAAATAAGTTGGAGTCGAAATCGAAGTCGAAGAACTCTAAGACGGCCAAAGAGATGGTAGGTAGTTGTGATCGTAAAACTGAAGAATCAGCCGCCAAAAGTAAGAAGCAAAATTTGGCAGACGACACAATTCAAGGTCTTGGCCCATCATGCAATTATTTGAAGTTTATCATCAATACGGCGCCCGGTGATGTATATAAAAATACTTCAATCCCATTGCCCGCTTCGGTTTGGCATTATGACGAAGATCGACAAACTTATGTAAATGAGGTTGACGTTGAAGAGTTCCTTAGAGGGGCGTGCCTCAACATTTCAGTGATCCAAGTCTATATGATGTAAACTTTTCCATCGATATTTTTGTTTTTGGTTTTGTCAACTATAATAGTTTTTGAAATTTTTGCATTATACATTTACTTTGTAGGTGTTTATTCCACGAACACACCTTTGCATTTGACAACTCTCAGATTGGGTTTGTTTGTCCCGAGGCAATGTCAAGCTCTAGAATCAAGGCCAACCCTCAGGCTGCATCAATGTATTTGAAAGTAGTTTTCAATGCTGAAATTGAAAAGGAGAAGAAGGGTGATCCTAACATTACCAAGTGGTTTTTGATCCCATACCATCAAGAGTAAGTGTTAGAGATTGATCGATATTTGGTAAATAGCTATGTTATTGTTATTTTCATGCATAAGGTTGCAATAACATTTATATATAATGCAGAAATCATTGGATTTTGTACGTGTTAGACCTACGTAGAGGTTGTGCGTATATTTTCGACTCTGCGATAGGTTCCAACCGAGAAAATAGTGCATGGGGAATCTTGTGTTTGTAAGTTACTTTCAATTCTTTTTAAGTTATTTCTTTTCGTGCCGAATCAGATTCATGAAGTTTTACTCAACTTCCAGGGCATACCAAGTGTACAAGTTTAATGATGGGATTTGTCCGAATAGAGCGACTATGCAGGGGTTGAAAGGCTTCCATGTAAAGGTATATCATGCTTACTAATTAGCTTTACTTTTTTTTTTGGGTAACTACTTGGATATATAATTTATGATTTATCTCCAAATCAGTGTGCTCAACAAGTCGGCGCCCACGAGTGTGGCTATTACGTTATGAAGTTCATGCATGAAATAGTCACGTTACACCATAACACTGATGAGCGGTTAGACAATGTTCGTTCTTTTACCATATGTTAGTTGAACTACTAATACTAGTACTTTTACGTAGTAGAATTCTTAATTTACAAGTAGCATTACTTATCATGTTACTTATTTCAGGCTTACACTCCAAGAAATGCGCCTTATACCGATGAGGAAATAGATGTGGTTCGTGAGCAATGGGCTAAGTTTTTTACAACCGAGTATTTATTTACTTAGGTTGTTTAGACACAAAGATGGAAGCGTTTATATCTTCATGGATTTGGTAAAGTTCTTTAATTTTTCCATAATTACAAGTCTGCTGGATTTGCTAATTTATTGCTTTGAATACTAATCTGCTGGTCTTGCTGCTGTTGCATGTGAATTCTGATCTGGTGGTCTTTAGAATTTCACTTCCATCTGTGTGTTTCTCCTCTGTTTGCTTCTGTTTAGAGCTAAAATGACATTTCCGCTCCCAACTTTGAACTAAAAAACCTAAGGACTCATTTGATTCTTATTACATGTCTAATATGCATAGTTTTAACTTTCTAAAACTCATTCGAATCTATTTATGCACATTTAAGGCTCATTAGGTCGTTATAGGTCATGTTTAGAGCTAAAATGACATTTCCGCTCCCAACTCTGAACTAAAGAACCTAAGGACTCATTTGATTCTTATTACATGTCTAATATGCATAGTTAAAACTTTCTAAAACTCATTCGAATCTATTTATGCACATTTAAGGCTCATTAGGTCGTTATAGGTCATGTTTAGAGCTAAAATGACATTTCCGCTCCCAACTTTGAACTAAAGAACCTAAGGACTCATTTGATTCTTATTACATGTCTAATATGCATAGTTAAAACTTTCTAAAACTCATTCGAATCTATTTATGCACATTTAAGGCTCATTAGGTCGTTATAGGTCATGTTTAGAGCTAAAATGACATTTCCGCTCCCAACTTTGAACTAAAGAACCTAAGGACTCATTTGATTCTTATTACATGTCTAATATGCATAGTTAAAACTTTCTAAAACTCATTCGAATCTATTTATGCACATTTAAGGCTCATTAGGTCGTTATAGGTCATGTTTAGAGCTAAAATGACATTTCCGCTCCCAACTTTGAACTAAAGAACCTAAGGACTCATTTGATTCTTATTACATGACTAATATACATAGTTTTAACTTTCTAAAACTCATTCGAATCTATTTATGCACATTTAAGGCTCATTAGGTCGTTATAGGTCATGTTTAGAGCTAAAATGACATTTCCGCTCCCAACTTTGAACTAAAAAACCTAAGGACTCATTTGATTCTTATTACATGATTAATATGCATAGTTTTAACTTTCTAAAACTCATTCGAATCTATTTATGCACATTTAAGGCTCATTAGGTCGTTATAGGTCATGTTTAGAGCTAAAATGACATTTCCGCTCCCAACTCTGAACTAAAGAACCTAAGGACTCATTTGATTCTTATTACATGTCTAATATGCATAGTTAAAACTTTCTAAAACTCATTCGAATCTATTTATGCACATTTAAGGCTCATTAGGTCGTTATAGGTCATGTTTAGAGCTAAAATGACATTTCCGCTCCCAACTTTGAACTAAAGAACCTAAGGACTCATTTGATTCTTATTACATGTCTAATATGCATAGTTAAAACTTTCTAAAACTCATTCGAATCTATTTATGCACATTTAAGGCTCATTAGGTCGTTATAGGTCATGTTTAGAGCTAAAATGACATTTCCGCTCCCAACTTTGAACTAAAGAACCTAAGGACTCATTTGATTCTTATTACATGACTAATATACATAGTTTTAACTTTCTAAAACTCATTCGAATCTATTTATGCACATTTAAGGCTCATTAGGTCGTTATAGGTCATGTTTAGAGCTAAAATGACATTTCCGCTCCCAACTTTGAACTAAAAAACCTAAGGACTCATTTGATTCTTATTACATGATTAATATGCATAGTTTTAACTTTCTAAGACTCATTCGAATCTATTTATGCACATTTAAGGCTCATTAGGTCGTTATAGGTCATGTTTAGAGTTAAAATGACATTTCCGCTCCCAACTTTGAACTAAAGAACCTAAGGACTCATTTGATTCTTATTACATGTCTAATATGCATAGTTTTAACTTTCTAAAACTCATTCGAATCTATTTATGCACATTTAAGGCTCATTAGGTCGTTATAGGTCATGTTTAGAGCTAAAATGACATTTCCGCTCCCAACTTTGAACTAAAAAACCTAAGGACTCATTTGATTCTTATTACATGATTAATATGCATAGTTTTAACTTTCTAAAACTCATTCGAATCTATTTATGCACATTTAAGGCTCATTAGGTCGTTATAGGTCATGTTTAGAGCTAAAATGACATTTCCGCTCCCAACTTTGAACTAAAGAACCTAAGGACTCATTTGATTCTTATTACATGTCTAATATGCATAGTTAAAACTTTCTAAAACTCATTCGAATCTATTTATGCACATTTAAGGCTCATTAGGTCGTTATAGGTCATGTTTAGAGCTAAAATGACATTTCCGCTCCCAACTTTGAACTAAAGAACCTAAGGACTCATTTGATTCTTATTACATGTCTAATATGCATAGTTAAAACTTTCTAAAACTCATTCGAATCTATTTATGCACATTTAAGGCTCATTAGGTCGTTATAGGTCATGTTTAGAGCTAAAATGAAATTTCGCTCCCAACTTTGAACTAAAGAACCTAAGGACTCATTTGATTCTTATTACATGATTAATATGCATAGTTAAAACTTTCTAAAACTCATTCGAATCTATTTATGCACATTTAAGGCTCATTAGGTCGTTATAGGTCATGTTTAGAGCTAAAATGACATTTCCGCTCCCAACTTTGAACTAAAAAACCTAAGGACTCATTTGATTCTTATTACATGTCTAATATGCATAGTTAAAACTTTCTAAAACTCATTCGAATCTATTTATGCACATTTAAGGCTCATTAGGTCGTTATAGGTCATGTTTAGAGCTAAAATGACATTTCCGCTCCCAACTTTGAACTAAAGAACCTAAGGACTCATTTGATTCTTATTACATGACTAATATACATAGTTTTAACTTTCTAAAACTCATTCGAATCTATTTATGCACATTTAAGGCTCATTAGGTCGTTATAGGTCATGTTTAGAGCTAAAATGACATTTCCGCTCCCAACTTTGAACTAAAGAACCTAAGGACTCATTTGATTCTTATTACATGACTAATATACATAGTTTTAACTTTCTAAAACTCATTCGAATCTATTTATGCACATTTAAGGCTCATTAGGTCGTTATAGGTCATGTTTAGAGCTAAAATGACATTTCCGCTCCCAACTTTGAACTAAAAAACCTAAGGACTCATTTGATTCTTATTACATGACTAATATACATAGTTTTAACTTTCTAAAACTCATTCGAATCTATTTATGCACATTTAAGGCTCATTATGTCGTTATAGGTCATGTTTAGAGCTAAAATGACATTTCCGCTCCCAACTTTGAACTAAAGAACCTAAGGACTCATTTGATTCTTATTACATTACTAATATACATAGCTTTAACTTTCTAAAACTCATTCTAATCTACGTATGCACATTTAAGGCTCATTGGGTCGTTATAGGTCAACAACGTACTTAATTATCTCTATAGTCTGCAACTATATCTTTTAATTTTATGCTTCAATGGAATGTAAAGACAATATCGTGAGTGTAAACTTTGGTACTCATATATATTTTCCTTCCATGCAACTTGCAGGCTAGGGATCGAGTCGATTGGAAGAAAGTCAACACGACCTTACTTAAGGTTTGTAATGCATGATCTAAAGGGACCTAAGTGGCTGGATTAGAGACATTTGTTAGATTAGCTCTCTAGCCTTTTGTCTTTAGTTGTTAATATTAGTTGTAATTTGTTAGACTAGCTAGGTGTTTAAAAATTGTAAACATACGTACTATATATACGCTTTGCTCTGTTGGGTTAATATAAATGAAGTTAATGTAATGATTTATTTATCAAAGATAAGCAGATTCATACCTTTGCTATTTTGGTGTTGATTGGGTACAGGTTTCAATACTCAATGGAGTATATATCTAGTTGTGGTTATTGCCGCCTATTTTATATTTTAAAAGAATTTGGAAAAAAAAAAAATTAATGTTGTTGAAGGGGGCTTTTAATGTACGCCTCAACAACATATGAACTTTTGGCGCAAAAATAAGGACCTGTTGAGGGGGGCATTTAAGAAGTGAGCCTCAACAGAGGAGGCTGTTGAGGCGGGCTTCTTAAATGCCCCCCTCAACAGGTCCTTATTTTCGCGCTTTCTGTAGAGGTTTTTGAGGCGGGCTTTTGAAAGCCCCTCACAACAGATCACCTGTTGAGGCGAACAAAGCCCGCCTCAACAGATCACTGAGCTGTTGAAGCTACGTCTGTCGCAGCGGGCCTTGTTCGCCTCAATAAACCCAAAATGCCCCCCTCAACAGGTATTTTTTCCACTAGTGTAGAATTTGTGGATCCAAATAAATGCTTAAAAAGGAAAGCTAGCTTATGAAATCTAAGTACAGATTTAAGCAAGCAATTGGGAATTAGAAATGTATTTTAATGAAGCTAATAAGTATTTTAGTTTCATAAAAATGTACATGATTCTTATAGATATATAAGAAGTTTAGTGGGAGTACATAAAACTTAATTGGTCCTATGTGTATCACACACATATCTCTCTATTGTAAAATAACATTCAAATGCTAATGACTTAGATTTGAAATTATTCATCAATGATGGACCATGGCGAAACTTAGTACATACTGGGTATTAAGATCTATTTACAAAGATCTTATGATATTGTTTTGGATTAAGTAATGGCATTTACTAAATCAAACACGAAAGTCTCCATTGGAGATATTCGACCCATGTGAATAAATCTAAGTAAAGGATGTTTGAACTATGTATAAGCATTTACTAAGTTAAACATCAAAGAGTCTAAATGAGATTCTTAAACCTATATTATATGTCAAAGAATTTAGCTGGATTCAGTATCTGCTGAAATTGAATGAGCTAAAATTACATGAATAGAATTCAATTGGGAATTATTCTGAAAAAGAATTTATCATGTATGATATAATATGAGGATCGCCAAAAATGTATCGTATGACTTTAGGCATGACGAACATATACCAATCTCTATTGATCTAAGTGAAGATCAACTAGGTTGAGATCAAGAATACTTATGGTACTTGAAAAAGTACATAGGAATAGTTCTTGATTCAAGGAAATAAAGATATGCTAAATATTGATGCTACACGCATAAACACTGGCAAAGGATCAAGCAAGACCCTTTGGAGTTATCCATTGATAAGGACGAGCTATAGAGCATCGTGTTTTGAAATGGCAACATGGATTGGAGACCATGAGTTGTTACGTGGGAAATTAAAAATATTAATTTCTATGTTCTAAGATATAGTTGGAGAGTCTTCCACATATCTATGAACTGCTTGGATAGGTAAATCCAAACAAAGCATCACTAGCAACCTATACAGTTGAAGTAAAAGTGATTGTTGCCTAAGAAGCAATAAAACAGGGTTGTTTAAAGTTCTTCACTGAACTTGGGTAGATCACCTATCTGCTGGCTTGATGGTTCTTCATTGAAAAATGCGTAGAACCACTCTTGAAGCAAGAAAAACGTCTGCTAACTTGATGGTTCTTCATTGCAAAATGAGTAAAACCACCATCGAAGTAAGAAAGACTAGATCGCATA
This sequence comes from Spinacia oleracea, assembly GCF_020520425.1. NCBI lineage: Eukaryota > Viridiplantae > Streptophyta > Magnoliopsida > Caryophyllales > Amaranthaceae > Spinacia > Spinacia oleracea. The sequence goes on from NW_026614345.1 coordinate 126,867, forward strand.
ATAAACAAACTCAAAAGATCTTATTCATCATATCTCGAAGAACATTCGATGAAAAAGGATATTAAGATTGGCAAAGAATGATAACTAAACCTATGCAACAAGTGAGAAGAAACACTCACATTGTCGCACTGGAAATCAAGCATAGTTTTGAATTCCATGAATTGTTTTAGAAGATGGGTTTGAGGCCCATGGTTGTAAAACATTGGGGTTGAACATTTATCATATATGAAATGCGTTTTCATATTCCATTTAATCTTGGTTTAGTATTAAATGATGAGTCCCTTCAAATTTGACGATATATTCAAGATAGACTGTCAGGACCAGTCCTGTGACTAAGAAATGTCTATCAAGTGAACTTGAAAGTCAAAGGTTGAAAATGGTCCCTATTCGGAGTTTTCTATAAAATTGGACGCATAGAAAACGTTAGACGATTAGAATGCAAGATGACTAGTAGTTCTGTTTCTTGAACTATGTGGACATGGCAATGTCATAATCATTTGCATAGATACTTACTTTGGGAAGACTAGTATCGGACAAGACCTATGAAACTTTACTGTAAGAGATGAAAGTCTGTCATAAGTAAATTTCATTAAATTATTAGACACTAAATCCTCAATACCTGAGTGATTTGAGATTACTTGTTTGAGAACTGGTTGCTTTGACGTTGACCAACCGTCGCACCGTAAAAGGAGGCTATAAAGGCAACGCTCAGGTAATCACCTATCAAACGAAGTCTAATCTCAAGATCGCAAGATTGGGATTGTCCTCCCATAAATCGGGATGAGATGCTTAAAAGTTGTACAAGGCCACTCGGAGAGCTAGAAACTGTGAAATGCATGGCCGTGCTCGGATGAATCATAGGCTATGATTATCTGTTTATTTGATCAGTTGAACTCTGAAACCGAGGAACACCTCTGGACATAATAAGGATGACAACTCTTACCTTATGTTCAAGAGCAAGCATCGAGCGACAAAGGAATTAGGAAATGCACACTTGTCCCTAAGGACAAGTGGGAGACTGAAGGAAATAATGCCCTTGGTCCAAGTATGCATTCTATGTTAAGTCTAATAAATGCGGTTCAGTATTAATTAACAAGTTAATAATTCAGTGAGATCAAGTGAGCTGAATGCCTAGCTAGAGGCCGCTTCAGTTCAAGTGGAATTAATGATATTAATCCACAGCTTACTCTTGACTGAACCCGTAGGGTCACACAAATAGTACGTAAACGGATCAAGTATTTAATGGCATTAAATACTCCATCTATGAATATTCAGAACCGACGGATCTTGGTTTCAGTGGGAGCTAAGATCGTCACAGGCAAGAAATGAATACTCCGGAAACGATGATATTGCCGGAAACGGAAATATGGATCGTATCGGAAATATAAATATTATCCAAGTCGTAGATGTTGCCGGAAACGGAAACATGGTACGTATCGGAAAATATTATCGGAAATGGAAATATTGCCAGAATCAGAAATATTGCCGGAAACGGAAATATTGTCAGAATCGGAAATATTACCGGAATCGGAAAATAATTCCGGAAACGGAAATATTAAATATTTGTTCGAAACGGAAATTAATTCCGGAATCGGAAATATTAAATATTGTTCGGAATCGGAAAATTTAATCGGAAGCGCATCGTACGAATAAGCATCGGACGAGGCCTGCCGGACGAGGCCCAGCACGAAGCCAGGCCATCGCCCAGCAAGCAAAGCGCGCCGCACAAACAGCCACGCCAGGCCCAGCGCAAGGCCAGGCCCAGCAGGCTGCGCAGCGCGCGCGGGCGCTGCGTGGGCTGCTGCTCGCGCGCACGCATGGGGCCCATCGTGGCAGCCGTGCGTGTGTGTGCAAGTGTTTGTGTTCGTGCACGTTTCCTAAAACATGCAGAGTTCGGTTAATGATTAAATTCCTAATTCTATTTGATAAATTAATTAAAATTAGAGTTCTTGTAGGATTCTAGGTTTAATTAATTTGTATCTGAATAGGATTTCGATTCCCTTTCCATACCCCTATAAATATGAGGCTAGGGCTCACAATTTATAATGAGTTTCAAAGTATTCAAAGTGAGTTTTTGAGAGAAAAATTCAGCCACACATCTTGCTCAAAAGTGCCGAAAATTCTAGTACCTTAAGGGCGATTCTAGTTGGTCAATCTTAAGGCGGATCCGGACGTGCTGTGGACTATCTACGGAGGGACGACACTTGGAGTCCTAAAGACTTGTTCTTGTTCGGTTCGGGCGCAGCTAGGGAGGGCACGCAACAAAGAGTATGCATCTAAATTATGCTATATGATTATGTGTAAATAATATGTTGTCCTGGGTTAATGGTTGTTTCCGCATGATCTATGTAATGTCATATGTATCATAACCTAACAGCCCTTGCTTACCTTTCTTGGGTCATGCCTTGCCTTGCTTGGGCCATGTCGTGCCCTTGCTTACCTTTCTTGGGTCATGCCTTGCCTTGCTTGGGCCAAGTCGTGCCCTTGCTTGCCTTTCTTGGGTCATGCTTACCTTGCTTGGGCCATGTCGTGCCCTTGCTTACCTTTCTTGGGTCATGCCTTGCCTTGCTTGGGCCATGTCGTGCCCTTGCTTACCTTTCTTGGGTCATGCTTCCCTTGCTTGGGCCATGTCGTGCCCTTGCTTACCTTTCTTGGGTCATGCCTTGCCTTGCTTGGGCCATGTCGTGCCCTTGCTTACCTTTCTTGGGTCATGCTTACCTTGTTTGGGCCATGTCGTGCCCTTGCTTACCTTTCTTGGTCATGCCTTGCCTTGCTTGGGCCATGTCGTGCCCTTGCTTACCTTTCTTGGGTCATGCTTGCCTTGCTTGGGCCATGTCGTGCCCTTGCTTACCTTTCTTGGGTCATGCTTACCTTGCTTGGGCCATGTCGTGCCCTTGCTTACCTTTCTTGGGTCATGCTTTGCCTTGCTTGGGCCATGTCGTGCCCTTGCTTACCTTTCTTGGGTCTTGCTTACCTTGTTTGGGCCATGTCGTGCCCTTGCTTACCTTTCTTGGGTCATGCTTACCTTGCTTGGGCCATGTCGTGCCCTTGCTTACCTTTCTTGGGTCATGCTTACCTTGCTTGGGCCATGTCGTGCCCTTGCTTACCTTTCTTGGGTCATGCCTTGCCTTGCTTGGGCCATGTCGTGCCCTTGCTTACCTTTCTTGGGTCATGCCTTGCCTTGCTTGGGCCATGTCGTGCCCTTGCTTGCCTTTCTTGGGTCATGCTTACCTTGCTTGGGCCATGTCGTGCCCTTGCTTACCTTTCTTGGGTCATGCCTTGCCTTGCTTGGGCCATGTCGTGCCCTTGCTTACCTTTCTTGGGTCATGCCTTGCCTTGCTTGGGCCAAGTCGTGCCCTTGCTTGCCTTTCTTGGGTCATGCTTACCTTGCTTGGGCCATGTCGTGCCCTTGCTTACCTTTCTTGGGTCATGCCTTGCCTTGCTTGGGCCATGTCGTGCCCTTGCTTACCTTTCTTGGGTCATGCTTCCCTTGCTTGGGCCATGTCGTGCCCTTGCTTACCTTTCTTGGGTCATGCCTTGCCTTTCTAGGGCCATGTCGTGCCCTTGCTTGCCTTTCTTGGGTCATGCCTTGCCTTGCTTGGGCCATGTCGTGCCCTTGCTTACCTTTCTTGGGTCATGCTTACCTTGCTTGGGCCATGTCGTGCCCTTGCTTACCTTTCTTGGGTCATGCCTTGCCTTGCTTGGGCCATGTCGTGCCCTTGCTTACCTTTCTTGGGTCATGCCTTGCCTTGCTTGGGCCATGTCGTGCCCTTGCTTGGCTTTCTTGGGTCATGCCTTGCCTTGCTTGGGTCATGTCGTGCCCTTGCTTGCCTTTCTTGGGTCATGCCTTGCCTTGCTTCGGCCATGTCGTGCCCTTGCTTGCCTTTCTTTGGTCATGCCTTGCCTTGCTTGGGCCATGTCGTGCCCTTGCTTGCCTTTCTTGGGCCATGTCGTGCCCGTGCTTGCCTTTCTTGGGCCATGTCGTGCCCTTATAGATATATATAAAAAAAACCTTATATGGGCATTAAGCTTAATTTTCATGATTTTTTTTTTTCAAAAAAATTATTTTTGTTTTCCGAAAATAGGGAAAATAGGGGTAAAAACGGGAAAAATAAGGGGAAAATTCAAAAAAATCTCAAAAAAATCCCAAAAAATTCCAAAAAATCCCAAAAAATTATTGGTGTTGAAATTTTTTATTTTTGGACCTAGGGGGGTGCCCGTGTGGTCCCGGGTTGCTATTTTAGGGGTAAAAACGGGGAAAATCCCAAAAAATTCAAAAAAATCCCAAAAAATCCGAAAAAATAGGAAAAGACATATAAATATATATAGAAAACATTGGTGTTGAAATTTTTTATTTTGGGATCTCGGGGGGTGCCCGTGTGGTCCCGGGTTGCTATTTTTGGAAAGTTTTCGGGAAAATTCATTCATAGTGGTCATTATTGTGCATGTGGTCCGATCGTTTTGCCTTGGGCCATGCCTTGGGTCCGATTGTTGTGCCTTGGGCCATGCCTTTCCCTTGCGTGCTTATGGATGCCATGCCCTTGGTCCATGTCAATGCGATCGTTAGGAATGCAACACAGAAAACCATCACTCGCCCAAGGCCTGTATAGCACTTGGAGCAAACACTGAAGAGGTTTATCGGCGTGCGGTTCACGGAGCCCGCCAGCTAAAAAAACCAAACACCACTCACACGCGTAGCGTACCGCTTGGCCAAGAAACAACGAGCTTGCATCCCACGACCACAAATTGGCCGCAAGGATGGGCTAGATGTCCCCCGACTAGCACCGTTTGACGTGAAAGAAACAAACAAATCGAGGCGGGACAACACTGGCTAAGGTTAGCTAACACAACGTCAACTAGAATTGGACTGCACCCACATGCCGCTTGATATCGCCCGCATCCGCGAACGGTCCGCATCGAGTTTCGGAAACATTAGCACACTAAAGCCAAAAGGGACAAGAGGTTTGTTCAAAGATCAACGACGAGATTTAGTCCGCTCTCTAGTGTGCTGCTTGGTCCTCTGCCCGCACACAAGAACAGTCCGAATTCGGTCATCGAGGCCCAAGCTCCCCTCGACTATAGTACCCGTTCCAGGTTTGCTCGAAGGAACGACGACGAGATTTAGTATGCTCTTGTGTGCTTCTTGGTCCGTTGCCCGCACACTAGAACACACCGCATCCGATCATGGATTCCCAAGCTCCCCTACAATACCTACGAGGTTTGTTCGAAGGACGACGTCAACTAGATTTTAGTCCGCGCTCGTGGGCTGCTCGGTCCGCTGCCCGCAAGAACAGACCGCATCCGGTCGACAAGTCCCAAACTCCCCTCCGCTAACCCATCCGAGAGACGACCGCGGGACCATTGCGGCATACGAAAAAACGAGGTCAAGTCGGGACGTTAGCCGTATTGCGGGCCAAATCCACCACCGTCATCCCCCGACTTTACGGAGCCGAAAAATTCCCTCAATGCATCGTTGGATTTTTTTTTTCTGAACAACGAAAACTCAAGGTCAAGTCGGTACTATGGCCGTGTCGCAGGCCAATTCCACAACCGTCATCCCCCGAAATCATCCGTCAATCGAACCGTAACACCTTTCTTTGCTTACCTTGCTTGGGATATGCCTTGCCATGCCTTCCTCTTGCCTTTCTTTGCCACGACTTTCCCTTGCTTACCTTGCTTGGGCCATGCCTTGCCACGACTTGCCCTTACATGCCTTTCTTTGCCACGACTTGCCCTTGCTTGCCTTGCTTGGGCATGGCGTGCCCTTACTTACCTTTCTTGGGTCATGCTTACCTTGTTTGGGCCATGTCGTGCCCTTGCTTACCTTTCTTGGGTCATGCCTTGCCTTGCTTGGTCCATGTCGTGCCTTGCTTACCTTTCTTGGGTCATGCTTACCTTGCTTGGGCCATGTCGTGCCCTTTCTTACCTTTCTTGGGTCATGCCTTGCCCTGTTTGGGCCATGTCGTGCCCTTGCTTACCTTTCTTGGGTCATGCTTACCTTGCTTGGGCCATGTCGTGCCCTTGCTTACCTTTCTTGGGTCATGCTTACCTTGCTTGGGCCATGTCGTGCCCTTGCTTACCTTTCTTGGGTCATGCCTTGCCTTGCTTGGGTCATGTCGTGCCCTTGCTTACCTTTCTTGGGTCATGCCTTGCCTTGCTTCGGCCATGTCGTGCCCTTGCTTACCTTTCTTGGGTCTTGCTTCCCTTGTTTGGGCCATGTCGTGCCCTTGCTTACCTTTCTTGGGTCATGCCTTGCCTTGCTTGGGCCAAGTCGTGCCCTTGCTTGCCTTTCTTGGGTCATGCTTACCTTGCTTGGGCCATGTCGTGCCCTTGCTTACCTTTCTTGGGTCATGCCTTGCCTTGCTTGGGCCATGTCGTGCCCTTGCTTACCTTTCTTGGGTCATGCTTCCCTTGCTTGGGCCATGTCGTGCCCTTGCTTACCTTTCTTGGGTCATGCCTTGCCTTGCTTGGGCCATGTCGTGCCCTTGCTTACCTTTCTTGGGTCATGCTTACCTTGTTTGGGCCATGTCGTGCCCTTGCTTACCTTTCTTGGTCATGCCTTGCCTTGCTTGGGCCATGTCGTGCCCTTGCTTACCTTTCTTGGGTCATGCTTGCCTTGCTTGGGCCATGTCGTGCCCTTGCTTACCTTTCTTGGGTCATGCTTACCTTGCTTGGGCCATGTCGTGCCCTTGCTTACCTTTCTTGGGTCATGCTTTGCCTTGCTTGGGCCATGTCGTGCCCTTGCTTACCTTTCTTGGGTCTTGCTTACCTTGTTTGGGCCATGTCGTGCCCTTGCTTACCTTTCTTGGGTCATGCTTACCTTGCTTGGGCCATGTCGTGCCCTTGCTTACCTTTCTTGGGTCATGCTTACCTTGCTTGGGCCATGTCGTGCCCTTGCTTACCTTTCTTGGGTCATGCCTTGCCTTGCTTGGGCCATGTCGTGCCCTTGCTTACCTTTCTTGGGTCATGCCTTGCCTTGCTTGGGCCATGTCGTGCCCTTGCTTGCCTTTCTTGGGTCATGCTTACCTTGCTTGGGCCATGTCGTGCCCTTGCTTACCTTTCTTGGGTCATGCCTTGCCTTGCTTGGGCCATGTCGTGCCCTTGCTTACCTTTCTTGGGTCATGCCTTGCCTTGCTTGGGCCAAGTCGTGCCCTTGCTTGCCTTTCTTGGGTCATGCTTACCTTGCTTGGGCCATGTCGTGCCCTTGCTTACCTTTCTTGGGTCATGCCTTGCCTTGCTTGGGCCATGTCGTGCCCTTGCTTACCTTTCTTGGGTCATGCTTCCCTTGCTTGGGCCATGTCGTGCCCTTGCTTACCTTTCTTGGGTCATGCCTTGCCTTTCTAGGGCCATGTCGTGCCCTTGCTTGCCTTTCTTGGGTCATGCCTTGCCTTGCTTGGGCCATGTCGTGCCCTTGCTTACCTTTCTTGGGTCATGCTTACCTTGCTTGGGCCATGTCGTGCCCTTGCTTACCTTTCTTGGGTCATGCCTTGCCTTGCTTGGGCCATGTCGTGCCCTTGCTTACCTTTCTTGGGTCATGCCTTGCCTTGCTTGGGCCATGTCGTGCCCTTGCTTGGCTTTCTTGGGTCATGCCTTGCCTTGCTTGGGTCATGTCGTGCCCTTGCTTGCCTTTCTTGGGTCATGCCTTGCCTTGCTTCGGCCATGTCGTGCCCTTGCTTGCCTTTCTTTGGTCATGCCTTGCCTTGCTTGGGCCATGTCGTGCCCTTGCTTGCCTTTCTTGGGCCATGTCGTGCCCGTGCTTGCCTTTCTTGGGCCATGTCGTGCCCTTATAGATATATATAAAAAAAACCTTATATGGGCATTAAGCTTAATTTTCATGATTTTTTTTTTTCAAAAAAATTATTTTTGTTTTCCGAAAATAGGGAAAATAGGGGTAAAAACGGGAAAAATAAGGGGAAAATTCAAAAAAATCTCAAAAAAATCCCAAAAAATCCCAAAAAATTATTGGTGTTGAAATTTTTTATTTTTGGACCTAGGGGGGTGCCCGTGTGGTCCCGGGTTGCTATTTTAGGGGTAAAAACGGGGAAAATCCCAAAAAATTCAAAAAAATCCCAAAAAATCCGAAAAAATAGGAAAAGACATATAAATATATATAGAAAACATTGGTGTTGAAATTTTTTATTTTGGGATCTCGGGGGGTGCCCGTGTGGTCCCGGGTTGCTATTTTTGGAAAGTTTTCGGGAAAATTCATTCATAGTGGTCATTATTGTGCATGTGGTCCGATCGTTTTGCCTTGGGCCATGCCTTGGGTCCGATTGTTGTGCCTTGGGCCATGCCTTTCCCTTGCGTGCTTATGGATGCCATGCCCTTGGTCCATGTCAATGCGATCGTTAGGAATGCAACACAGAAAACCATCACTCGCCCAAGGCCTGTATAGCACTTGGAGCAAACACTGAAGAGGTTTATCGGCGTGCGGTTCACGGAGCCCGCCAGCTAAAAAAACCAAACACCACTCACACGCGTAGCGTACCGCTTGGCCAAGAAACAACGAGCTTGCATCCCACGACCACAAATTGGCCGCAAGGATGGGCTAGATGTCCCCCGACTAGCACCGTTTGACGTGAAAGAAACAAACAAATCGAGGCGGGACAACACTGGCTAAGGTTAGCTAACACAACGTCAACTAGAATTGGACTGCACCCACATGCCGCTTGATATCGCCCGCATCCGCGAACGGTCCGCATCGAGTTTCGGAAACATTAGCACACTAAAGCCAAAAGGGACAAGAGGTTTGTTCAAAGATCAACGACGAGATTTAGTCCGCTCTCTAGTGTGCTGCTTGGTCCTCTGCCCGCACACAAGAACAGTCCGAATTCGGTCATCGAGGCCCAAGCTCCCCTCGACTATAGTACCCGTTCCAGGTTTGCTCGAAGGAACGACGACGAGATTTAGTATGCTCTTGTGTGCTTCTTGGTCCGTTGCCCGCACACTAGAACACACCGCATCCGATCATGGATTCCCAAGCTCCCCTACAATACCTACGAGGTTTGTTCGAAGGACGACGTCAACTAGATTTTAGTCCGCGCTCGTGGGCTGCTCGGTCCGCTGCCCGCAAGAACAGACCGCATCCGGTCGACAAGTCCCAAACTCCCCTCCGCTAACCCATCCGAGAGACGACCGCGGGACCATTGCGGCATACGAAAAAACGAGGTCAAGTCGGGACGTTAGCCGTATTGCGGGCCAAATCCACCACCGTCATCCCCCGACTTTACGGAGCCGAAAAATTCCCTCAATGCATCGTTGGATTTTTTTTTTCTGAACAACGAAAACTCAAGGTCAAGTCGGTACTATGGCCGTGTCGCAGGCCAATTCCACAACCGTCATCCCCCGAAATCATCCGTCAATCAAACCGTAACACCTTTCTTTGCTTACCTTGCTTGGGATATGCCTTGCCATGCCTTCCTCTTGCCTTTCTTTGCCACGACTTTCCCTTGCTTACCTTGCTTGGGCCATGCCTTGCCACGACTTGCCCTTACATGCCTTTCTTTGCCACGACTTGCCCTTGCTTGCCTTGCTTGGGCATGGCGTGCCCTTACTTACCTTTCTTGGGTCATGCTTACCTTGTTTGGGCCATGTCGTGCCCTTGCTTACCTTTCTTGGGTCATGCCTTGCCTTGCTTGGTCCATGTCGTGCCTTGCTTACCTTTCTTGGGTCATGCTTACCTTGCATGGGCCATGTCGTGCCCTTTCTTACCTTTCTTGGGTCATGCCTTGCCCTGTTTGGGCCATGTCGTGCCCTTGCTTACCTTTCTTGGGTCATGCTTACCTTGCTTGGGCCATGTCGTGCCCTTGCTTACCTTTCTTGGGTCATGCTTACCTTGCTTGGGCCATGTCGTGCCCTTGCTTACCTTTCTTGGGTCATGCCTTGCCTTGCTTGGGCCATGTCGTGCCCTTGCTTACCTTTCTTGGGTCATGCCTTGCCTTGCTTGGGCCATGTCGTGCCCTTGCTTACCTTTCTTGGGTCATGCTTACCTTGTTTGGGCCATGTCGTGCCCTTGCTTACCTTTCTTGGGTCATGCTTACCTTGCTTGGGCCATGTCGTGCCCTTGCTTACCTTTCTTAGGTCATGCCTTGCCTTGCTTGGGCCATGTCGTGCCCTTGCTTACCTTTCTTGGGTCTTGCTTACCTTGTTTGGGCCATGTCGTGCCCTTGCTTACCTTTCTTGGGTCATGCTTACCTTGTTTGGGCCATGTCATGCCCTTGCTTACCTTTCTTGGGTCATGCCTTGCCTTGCTTGGGCCATGTCCTGCCCTTGCTTACCTTTCTTGGGTCTTGCTTACCTTGTATGGGGCATGTCGTGCCCTTGCTTACCTTTCTTGGGTCATGCCTTGCCTTGCTTGGGCCATGTCGTGCCCTTGCTTACCTTTCTTGGGTCATGCTTACCTTGCTTGGGCCATGTCGTGCCCTTGCTTACCTTTCTTGGGTCATGCTTACCTTGCTTGGGCCATGTCGTGCCCTTGCTTACCTTTCTTGGGTCATGCCTTGCCTTGCTTGGGCCATGTCGTGCCCTTGTTTACCTTTCTTGGGTCATGCTTACCTTGCTTGGGCCATGTCGTGCCCTTGCTTACCTTTCTTGGGTCATGCCTTACCTTGCTTGGGTCATGCTTACCTTTCTTGGGTCATGCTTTGCCTTGCTTGGGCCATGTCGTGCCCTTGCTTACCTTTCTTGGGTCTTGCTTACCTTGCTTGGGCCATGTCGTGCCCTTGCTTACCTTTCTTGGGTGATGCTTACCTTGCTTGGGCCATGTCGTGCCCTTGCTTACCTTTCTTGGGTCATGCTTACCTTGCTTGGGCCATGTCGTACCCTTGCTTACCTTTCTTGGGTCATGCCTTGCCTTGCTTGGGCCATGTCGTGCCCTTGCTTACCTTTCTTGGGTCATGCTTACCTTGCTTGGGCCATGTCGTGCCCTTGCTTACCTTTCTTGGGTCATGCTTACCTTGCTTGGGCCATGTCGTACCCTTGCTTACCTTTCTTGGGTCATGCCTTGCCTTGCTTGGGCCATGTCGTGCCCTTGCTTACCTTTCTTGGGTCATGCCTTGCCTTGCTTGGGACATGTCGTGCCCTTGCTTACCTTTCTTGGGTCATGCCTTGCCTTGCTTGGGCATGTCGAGCCCTTGCTTACCTTTCTTGGGTCATGCTTACCTTGTTTGGGCCATGTCGTGCCCTTGCTTACCTTTCTTGGTCATGCCTTGCCTTGCTTGGCCATGTCGTGCCCTTGCTTACCTATCTTTGGTCATGCCTTGCCTTGCTTGTGAAGGAAATAATGCCCTTGGTCCAAGTATGCATTCTATGTTAAGTCTAATAAATGAGGTTCAGTATTAATTAACAAGTTAATAATTCAGTGAGATCAAGTGAGCTGAATGCCTAGCTAGAGGCCGCTTCAGTTCAAGTGGAATTAATGATATTAATCCACAGCTTACTCTTGACTGAACCCGTAGGGTCACACAAATAGTACGTAAACGGATCAAGTATTTAATGGCATTAAATACTCCATCTATGAATATTCGGAACCGACGGATCTTGGTTTCAGTGGGAGCTGAGATCGTCAAAGGCAAGAAATGAATACTCCGGAAACGATGATATTGCCGGAAACGGAAATATGGATCGTATCGGAAATATAAATATTATCCAAGTCGTAGATGTTGCCGGAAACGGAAACATGGTACGTATCGGAAAATATTATCGGAAATGGAAATATTACCAGAATCGGAAATATTGCCGGAAACGGAAATATTGTCAGAATCGGAAATATTACCGGAATCGGAAAATAATTCCGGAAACGGAAATATTAAATATTTGTTCGAAACGGAAATTAATTCCGGAATCGGAAATGTTAAATATTGTTCGTATCGGAAATGAATTCCGGAATCGGAAATTTAATCGGAAGCGTATCGTACGAATAAGCATCGGACGAGGCCTGCCGGACGAGGGCCCAGCACGAAGCCAGGCCATCGCCCAGCAAGCCAAGCGCGCCACACAAACAGCCACGCCAGGCCCAGCGCAAGGCCAGGCCCAGCAGGCCGTGGCAGCGCGCACAGCGCGCGCGGGTGCTTGCGTGGGCTTGTGGCTCGCGCAGGCCTCGCTGCATGGGCTGCTGCTCGCACGCACGCATGGGCGGCCCATCGAGGCTGCCGTGTGTGTGTGCGTAAGTGTTTGTGTTCGTGCACGTTTCCTAAAACGTGCAGAGTTCGGTTAATGATTAAATTCCTAATTCTATTTGATAAATTAATTAAATTAGAGTTCTTGTAGGATTCTAGGTTTAATTAATTTGTATCTGAATAGGATTCCAATTCCCTTTCCATACCCCTATAAATATGTGGCCTGGGTTCACAATTTATAACGAGTTTCAAAGTATTCAAAGTGAGTTTTTGAGAGAAAAATTCAGCCACACATCTTGCTCAAAAGTGCCGAAAATTCTAGTACCTTAAGGGCGATTCTAGTTGGTCAATCTTAAGGCGGATCCGGACGTGCTGTGGACTATCTACGGAGGGACGACACTTGGAGTCCTAAAGACTTGTTCTTGTTCGGTTCGGGCGCAGCTAGGGAAGGCACGCAACAAAGAGTATGCATCTAAATTATGCTATATGATTATGTGTAAATAATATGTAATCCTGGGTTAATGGTTGTTTCCGCATGATTTATGTAATATCATATGTATCATAACCTAACAGTGGTATCACGAGCCCCTTATTATTTTCATAATCTAAATTGCATGAACATGGTTAAATATTACAAATTTGCAAGAATTAAAAGGGGTGATTAATTTTCGTAATTGTTAATTAATTGCAAATTGCGTTTATTTAATTATACGTACGCAGTTTTTCGGCAGTTTCTTCGTTACTCATCCGAATTGAGTGATTTTTTTGTCAATTCCGCCGAACCCAGAATTCTCAAATTCGAAGCCTAACTATGACTTTTTCTTGGGTCATGCCTTGCCTTGCTTGGGTCATGCCTTGCCTTGCTTGGGCCATGTCGTGCCCTTGCTTACCTTTCTTGGGTCATGCTTCCCTTGCTTGGGCCATGTCGTGCCCTTGCTTACCTTTCTTGGGTCATGCTTACCTTGCTTGGGCCATGTCGTGCCCTTTCTTACCTTTCTTGGGTCATGCCTTGCCTTGTTTGGGCCATGTCGTGCCCTTGCTTACCTTTCTTGGGTCATGCTTACCTTGCTTGGGCCATGTCGTGCCCTTGCTTACCTTTCTTGGGTCATGCTTACCTTGCTTGGGCCATGTCGTGCCCTTGCTTACCTTTCTTGGGTCATGCCTTGCCTTGCTTGGGCCATGTCGTTCCCTTGCTTACCTTTCTTGGGTCATGCCTTGCCTTGCTTGGGCGATGTCGTGCCCTTGTTACCTTTCTTGGGTCATGCTTACCTTGCTTGGGCCATGTCGTGCCTTGCTTGGGCCATGTCGTGCCCTTGCTTACCTTTCTTGGGTCATGCCTTGCCTTGCTTGGGCCATGTCGTGCCCTTGCTTACCTTTCTTGGGTCATGCCTTGCCTTGCTTGGGCCATGTCGTGCCCTTGCTTACCTTTCTTGGGTCATGCTTCCCTTGCTTGGGCCATGTCGTGCCCTTGCTTACCTTTCTTGGGTCATGGCTTGCCTTGCTTGGGCCATGTCGTGCCCTTGCTTACCTTTCTTGGGTCATGCCTTGCCTTGCTTGAGCCATGTCGTGCCCTTGCTTACCTTTCTTGGGTCATGCTTACCTTGCTTGGGCCATGTCGTGCCCTTGCTTACCTTTCTTGGGTCATGCCTTGCCTTGGTTGGGCCATGTCGTGCCCTTGCTTACCTTTCTTGGGTCATGCCTTGCCTTGCTTGAGCCATGTCGTGACCTTGCTTGCCTTTCTTGGGTCATGCTTCCCTTGCTTGGGCCATGTCGTGCCCTTGCTTACCTTTCTTGGGTCATGCCTTGCCTTGCTTGGGCCATGTCGTGCCCTTGCTTACCTTTCTTGGGTCATGCCTTGCCTTGCTTGAGCAATGTCGTGCCCTTGCTTACCTTTCTTGGGTCATGCTTACCTTGCTTGGGCCATGTCGTGCCCTTGCTTACCTTTCTTGGGTCATGCCTTGCCTTGCTTGGGCCATGTCGTGCCCTTGCTTACCTTTCTTGGGTCATGCCTTGCCTTGCTTGGGCCAAGTCGTGCCCTTGCTTGCCTTTCTTGGGTCATGCTTACCTTGCTTGGGCCATGTCGTGCCCTTGCTTACCTTTCTTGGGTCATGCCTTGCCTTGCTGGGGCCATGTCGTGCCCTTGCTTACCTTTCTTGGGTCATGCTTCCCTTGCTTGGGCCATGTCGTGCCCTTGCTTACCTTTCTTGGGTCATGCCTTGCCTTGCTTGGGCCATGTCGTGCCCTTGCTTACCTTTCTTGGGTCATGCTTACCTTGTTTGGGCCATGTCGTGCCCTTGCTTACCTTTCTTGGTCATGCCTTGCCTTGCTTGGGCCATGTCGTGCCCTTGCTTACCTTTCTTTGGTCATGCCTTGCCTTGCTTGGGCCATGTCGTGCCCTTGCTTACCTTTCTTGGGTCATGCTTACCTTGTTTGGGCCATGTCGTGCCCTTGCTTACCTTTCTTGGTCATGCCTTGCCTTGCTTGGGCCATGTCGTGCCCTTGCTTACCTTTCTTGGGTCATGCATGCCTTGCTTAGGCCATGTCGTGCCCTTGCTTACCTTTCTTGGGTCATGCTTACCTTGCTTGGGCCATGTCGTGCCCTTGCTTACCTTTCTTGGGTCATGCTTTGCCTTGCTTGGGCCATGTCGTGCCCTTGCTTATCTTTCTTGGGTCTTGCTTACCTTGTTTGGGCCATGTCGTGCCCTTGCTTACCTTTCTTGGGTCATGCTTACCTTGCTTGGGCCATGTCGTGCCCTTGCTTACCTTTCTTGGGTCATGCTTACCTTGCTTGGGCCATGTCGTGCCCTTGCTTACCTTTCTTGGGTCATGCCTTGCCTTGCTTGGGCCATGTCGTGCCCTTGCTTACCTTTCTTGGGTCATGCCTTGCCTTGCTTGGGCCATGTCGTGCCCTTGCTTGCCTTTCTTGGGTCATGCTTACCTTGCTTGGGCCATGTCGTGCCCTTGCTTACCTTTCTTGGGTCATGCCTTGCCTTGCTTGGGCCATGTCGTGCCCTTGCTTACCTTTCTTGGGTCATGCCTTGCCTTGCTTGGGCCAAGTCGTGCCCTTGCTTGCCTTTCTTGGGTCATGCTTACCTTGCTTGGGCCATGTCGTGCCCTTGCTTACCTTTCTTGGGTCATGCCTTGCCTTGATTGGGCCATGTCGTGCCCTTGCTTACCTTTCTTGGGTCATGCTTCCCTTGCTTGGGCCATGTCGTCCCCTTGCTTACCTTTCTTGGGTCATGCCTTGCCTTGCTTGGGCCATGTCGTGCCCTTGCTTGCCTTTCTTGGGTCATGCCTTGCCTTGCTTGGGCCATGTCGTGCCCTTGCTTACCTTTCTTGGGTCATGCTTACCTTGCTTGGGCCATGTCGTGCCCTTGCTTACCTTTCTTGGGTCATGCCTTACCTTGTTTGGGTCATGTCGTGCCCTTGCTTACCTTTCTTGGTCATGCCTTGCCTTGCTTGGGCCATGTCGTGCCCTTGCTTACCTTTCTTGGGTCATGCTTGCCTTGCTTGGGCCATGTCGTGCCCTTGCTTACCTTTCTTGGGTCATGCTTACCTTGCTTGGGCCATGTCGTGCCCTTGCTTACCTTTCTTGGGTCATGCTTTGCCTTGCTTGGGCCATGTCGTGCCCTTGCTTACCTTTCTTGGGTCTTGCTTACCTTGTTTGGGCCATGTCGTGCCCTTGCTTACCTTTCTTGGGTCATGCTTACCTTGCTTGGGCCATGTCGTGCCCTTGCTTACCTTTCTTGGGTCATGCTTACCTTGCTTGGGCCATGTCGTGTCCTTGCTTACCTTTCTTGGGTCATGCCTTGCCTTGCTTGGGCCATGTCGTGCCCTTGCTTACCTTTATTGGGTCATGCCTTGCCTTGTTTGGGCCATGTCGTGCCCTTGCTTGCCTTTCTTGGGTCATGCTTACCTTGCTTGGGCCATGTCGTGCCCTTGCTTACCTTTCTTGGGTCATGCCTTGCCTTGCTTGGGCCATGTCGTGCCCTTGCTTACCTTTCTTGGGTCATGCCTTGCCTTGCTTGGGCCAAGTCGTGCCCTTGCTTGCCTTTCTTGGGTCATGCTTACCTTGCTTGGGCCATGTCGTGCCCTTGCTTACCTTTCTTGGGTCATGCCTTGCCTTGCTTGGGCCATGTCGTGCCCTTGCTTACCTTTCTTGGGTCATGCTTCCCTTGCTTGGGCCATGTCGTGCCCTTGCTTACCTTTCTTGGGTCATGCCTTGCCTTGCTTGGGCCATGTCGTGCCCTTGCTTGCCTTTCTTGGGTCATGCCTTGCCTTGCTTGGGCCATGTCGTGCCCTTGCTTACCTTTCTTGGGTCATGCTTACCTTGCTTGGGCCATGTCGTGCCCTTGCTTACCTTTTTTGGGTCATGCCTTGACTTGCTTGGGCCATGTCGTGACCTTGCTTACCTTTCTTGGGTCATGCCTTGCCTTGCTTGGGCCATGTCGTGCCCTTGCTTACCTTTCTTGGGCCATGTCGTGCCCTTGCTTACCTTTCTTTGGTCATGCCTTGCCTTGCTTGGGCCATGTCGTGCCCTTGCTTGCCTTGCTTGGGCCATGTCGTGCCCTTGCTTACCTTTCTTGGGTCATGCCTTGCCTTGCTTGGGCCAAGTCGTGCCCTTGCTTGCCTTTCTTGGGTCATGCTTACCTTGCTTGGGTCATGTCGTGCCCTTGCTTACCTTTCTTGGGTCATGCCTTGCCTTGCTTGGGCCATGTCGTGCCCTTGCTTACCTTTCTTGGGTCATGCTTCCCTTGCTTGGCCATGTCGTGCCCTTGCTTACCTATCTTGGGTCATGCCTTGCCTTGCTTGGGCCATGTCGTGCCCTTGCTTACCTTTCTTGGGTCATGCCTTGCCTTGCTTGGGCCATGTCGTGCCCTTGCTTGCCTTTCTTGGGTCATGCCTTGCCTTGCTTGGGCCATGTCGTGCCCTTGCTTACCTTTCTTTGGTCATGCTTCCTTTGCATGGGCCATGTCGTGCCCTTGCTTACCTTTCTTGGGTCATGCCTTGCCTTGCTTGAGCCATGTCGTGCCCTTGCTTACCTTTCTTGGGTCATGCCTTGCCTTGCTTGGGCCAAGTCGTGCCCTTGCTTGCCTTTCTTGGGTCATGCTTACCTTGCTTGGGTCATGTCGTGCCCTTGCTTACCTTTCTTGGGTCATGCCTTGCCTTGCTTGGGCCAAGTCGTGCCCTTGCTTGCCTTTCTTGGGTCATGCTTACCTTGCTTGGGCCATGTCGTGCCCTTGCTTACCTTTCTTGGGTCATGCCTTGCCATGCTTGGGCCATGTCGTGCCCTTGCTTACCTTTCTTGGGTCATGCCTTGCCTTGCTTGGGCCAAGTCGTGCCCTTGCTTGCCTTTCTTAGGTCATGCTTACCTTGCTTGGGCCATGTCGTGCCCTTGCTTACCTTTCTTGGGTCATGCCTTGCCTTGCTTGGGCCATGTCGTGCCCTTGCTTACCTTTCTTGGGTCATGCTTACCTTGCTTAGGCCATGTCGTGCCCTTGCTTACCTTTCTTGGGTCATGCCTTGCCTTGCTTGGGCCATGTCGTGCCCTTGCTTACCTTTCTTGGGTCATGCCTTGCCTTGCTTGGGCCAAGTCGTGCCCTTGCTTGCCTTTCTTGGGTCATGCTTACCTTGCTTGGGTCATGTCGTACCCTTGCTTACCTTTCTTGGGTCATGCCTTGCCTTGCTTGGGCCATGTCGTGCCCTTGCTTACCTTTCTTGGGTCATGCTTCCCTTGCTTGGCCATGTCGTGCCCTTGCTTACCTATCTTGGGTCATGCCTTGCCTTGCTTGGGCCATGTCGTGCCCTTGCTTACCTTTCTTGGGTCATGCCTTGCCTTGCTTGGGCCATGTCGTGCCCTTGCTTGCCTTTCTTGGGTCATGCCTTGCCTTGCTTGGGCCATGTCGTGCCCTTGCTTACCTTTCTTTGGTCATGCTTCCTTTGCATGGGCCATGTCGTGCCCTTGCTTACCTTTCTTGGGTCATGCCTTGCCTTGCTTGAGCCATGTCGTGCCCTTGCTTACCTTTCTTGGGTCATGCCTTGCCTTGCTTGGGCCAAGTCGTGCCCTTGCTTGCCTTTCTTGGGTCATGCTTACCTTGCTTGGGTCATGTCGTGCCCTTGCTTACCTTTCTTGGGTCATGCCTTGCCTTGCTTGGGCCATGTCGTGCCCTTGCTTACCTTTCTTGGGTCATGCTTCCCTTGCTTGGGCCATGTCGTGCCCTTGCTTACCTTTCTTGGGTCATGCCTTGCCTTGCTTGGGCCATGTCGTGCCCTTGCTTACCTTTCTTGGGTCATGCCTTGCCTTGCTTGGGCCATGTCGTGCCCTTGCTTGCCTTTCTTGGGTCATGCTTACCTTGCTTGGGCCATGTCGTGCCCTTGCTTACCTTTCTTGGGTCATGCCTTGCCATGCTTGGGCCATGCATGTCGTGCCCTTGCTTACCTTTCTTGGGTCATGCCTTGCCTTGCTTGGGCCAAGTCGTGCCCTTGCTTGCCTTTCTTGGGTCATGCTTACCTTGCTTGGGCCATGTCGTGCCCTTGCTTACCTTTCTTGGGTCATGCCTTGCCTTGCTTGGGCCATGTCGTGCCCTTGCTTACCTTTCTTGGGTCATGCTTACCTTGCTTAGGCCATGTCGTGCCCTTGCTTACCTTTCTTGGGTCATGCCTTGCCTTGCTTGGGCCATGTCGTGCCCTTGCTTACCTTTCTTGGGTCATGCTTCCCTTGCTTGGGCCATGTCGTGCCCTTGCTTACCTTGCTTGGGTCATGCCTTGCCTTGCTTGGGCCATGTCGTGCCCTTGCTTACCTTTCTTGGGTCATGCCTTGCCTTGTTTGGGTCATGTCGTGCCCTTGCTTACCTTTTTTGGGTCATGCCTTGCCTTGCTTGGGCCATGTCGTGCCCTTGCTTGCCTTTCTTGGGTCATGCTTACCTTGCTTGGGCCATGTCGTGCCCTTGCTTACCTTTCTTGGGTCATGCCTTGCCTTGCTTGGGCCATGTCGTGCCCTTGCTTACCTTTCTTGGGTCATGCCTTGCCTTGCTTGGGCCATGTCGTGCCCTTGCTTGCCTTTCTTGGGTCATGCTTACCTTGCTTGGGCCATGTCGTGCCCTTGCTTACCTTTCTTGGGTCATGCCTTGCCTTGCTTGGGCCATGTCGTGCCCTTGCTTACCTTTCTTGGGTCATGCCTTGCCTTGCTTGGGCCAAGTCGTGCCCTTGCTTGCCTTTCTTGGGTCATGCCTTGCCTTGCTTGGGCCATGTCGTGCCCTTGCTTACCTTTCTTGGGTCATGCTTCCTTTGCATGGGCCATGTCGTGCCATTGCTTACCTTTCTTGGGTCATGCCTTGCCTTGCTTGGGCCATGTCGTGCCCTTGCTTACCTTTCTTGGGTCATGCCTTGCCTTGCTTGGGCCATGTCGTGCCCTTGCTTACCTTTCTTGGGTCATGCCTTGCCTTGCTTGGGCCATGTCGTGCCCTTGCTTGCCTTTCTTGGGTCATGCTTACCTTGCTTGGGCCATGTCGTGCCCTTGCTTACCTTTCTTGGGTCATGCCTTGCCATGCTTGGGCCATGCATGTCGTGCCCTTGCTTACCTTTCTTGGGTCATGCCTTGCCTTGCTTGGGCCAAGTCGTGCCCTTGCTTGCCTTTCTTGGGTCATGCTTACCTTGCTTGGGCCATGTCGTGCCCTTGCTTACCTTTCTTGGGTCATGCCTTGCCTTGCTTGGGCCATGTCGTGCCCTTGCTTACCTTTCTTGGGTCATGCTTACCTTGCTTAGGCCATGTCGTGCCCTTGCTTACCTTTCTTGGGTCATGCCTTGCCTTGCTTGGGCCATGTCGTGCCCTTGCTTACCTTTCTTGGGTCATGCTTCCCTTGCTTGGGCCATGTCGTGCCCTTGCTTACCTTGCTTGGGTCATGCCTTGCCTTGCTTGGGCCATGTCGTGCCCTTGCTTACCTTTCTTGGGTCATGCCTTGCCTTGTTTGGGTCATGTCGTGCCCTTGCTTACCTTTCTTGGGTCATGCCTTGCCTTGCTTGGGCCATGTCGTGCCCTTGCTTGCCTTTCTTGGGTCATGCTTACCTTGCTTGGGCCATGTCGTGCCCTTGCTTACCTTTCTTGGGTCATGCCTTGCCTTGCTTGGGCCATGTCGTGCCCTTGCTTACCTTTCTTGGGTCATGCCTTGCCTTGCTTGGGCCATGTCGTGCCCTTGCTTGCCTTTCTTGGGTCATGCTTACCTTGCTTGGGCCATGTCGTGCCCTTGCTTACCTTTCTTGGGTCATGCCTTGCCTTGCTTGGGCCATGTCGTGCCCTTGCTTACCTTTCTTGGGTCATGCCTTGCCTTGCTTGGGCCAAGTCGTGCCCTTGCTTGCCTTTCTTGGGTCATGCCTTGCCTTGCTTGGGCCATGTCGTGCCCTTGCTTACCTTTCTTGGGTCATGCTTCCTTTGCATGGGCCATGTCGTGCCATTGCTTACCTTTCTTGGGTCATGCCTTGCCTTGCTTGGGCCATGTCGTGCCCTTGCTTACCTTTCTTGGGTCATGCATTGCCTTGCTTGGGCCATGTCGTGCCCTTGCTTGCCTTTCTTGGGTCATGCTTACCTTGCTTGGGCCATGTCGTGCCCTTGCTTACCTTTCTTGGGTCATGCCTTGCCTTGCTTGGGCCATGTCGTGCCCTTGCTTACCTTTCTTGGGTCATGCCTTGCCTTGCTTGGGCCATGTCGTGCCCTTGCTTGCCTTTCTTGGGTCATGCCTTGCCTTGCTTGGGCCATGTCGTGCCCTTGCTTACCTTTCTTGGGTCATGCTTCCTTTGCATGGGCCATGTCGTGCCCTTGCTTACCTTTCTTGGGTCATGCCTTGCGTTGCTTGGGCCATGTCGTGCCCTTGCTTACCTTTCTTGGGTCATGCCTTGCCTTGCTTGGGCCAAGTCGTGCCCTTGCTTGCCTTTCTTGGGTCATGCTTACCTTGCTTGGGCCATGTCGTGCCCTTGCTTACCTTTCTTGGGTCATGCCTTGCCTTGCTTGGGCCATGTCGTGCCCTTGCTTACCTTTCTTGGGTCATGCTTACCTTGTTTGGGCCATATCGTGCCCTTGCTTACCTTTCTTGGTCATGCCTTGCCTTGCTTGGCCATGTCGTGCCCTTGCTTACCTATCTTGGGTCATGCCTTGCCTTGCTTGGGCCATGTCGTGCCCTTGCTTACCTTTCTTGGGTCATGCCTTGCCTTGCTTGGGCCATGTCGTGCCCTTGCTTGCCTTTCTTGGGTCATGCCTTGCCTTGCTTGGGCCATGTCGTGCCCTTGCTTACCTTTCTTTGGTCATGCTTCCTTTGCATGGGCCATGTCGTGCCCTTGCTTACCTTTCTTGGGTCATGCCTTGCCTTGCTTGAGCCATGTCGTGCCCTTGCTTACCTTTCTTGGGTCATGCCTTGCCTTGCTTGGGCCAAGTCGTGCCCTTGCTTGCCTTTCTTGGGTCATGCTTACCTTGCTTGGGTCATGTCGTGCCCTTGCTTACCTTTCTTGGGTCATGCCTTGCCTTGCTTACCTTTCTTGGGTCATGCTTACCTTGCTTGGGCCATGTCGTACCCTTGCTTACCTTTCTTGGGTCATGCCTTGCCTTGCTTGGGCCATGTCGTGCCCTTGCTTACCTTTCTTGGGTCATGCTTCCCTTGCTTGGGCCATGTCGTGCCCTTGCTTACCTTTCTTGGGTCATGCCTTGCCTTGCTTGGGCCATGTCGTGCCATTGCTTACCTTTCTTGGGTCATGCCTTGCCTTGCTTGGGCCATGTCGTGCCCTTGCTTGCCTTTCTTGGGTCATGCTTACCTTGCTTGGGCCATGTCGTGCCCTTGCTTACCTTTCTTGGGTCATGCCTTGCCATGCTTGGGCCATGTCGTGCCCTTGCTTACCTTTCTTGGGTCATGCCTTGCGTTGCTTGGGCCAAGTCGTGCCCTTGCTTGCCTTTCTTGGGTCATGCTTACCTTGCTTGGGCCATGTCGTGCCCTTGCTTACCTTTCTTGGGTCATGCCTTGCCTTGCTTTGGCCATGTCGTGCCCTTGCTTACCTTTCTTGGGTCATGCTTACCTTGCTTAGGCCATGTCGTGCCCTTGCTTACCTTTCTTGGGTCATGCCTTGCCTTGCTTGGGCCATGTCGTGCCCTTGCTTACCTTTCTTGGGTCATGCCTTGCCTTGCTTGGGCCATGTCGTGCCCTTGCTTACCTTTCTTGGGTCATGCCTTGCCTTGCTTGGGCCAAGTCGTGCCCTTGCTTGCCTTTCTTGGGTCATGCTTACCTTGCTTGGGCCATGTCGTGCCCTTGCTTACCTTTCTTGGGTCATGCCTTGCCATGCTTGGGCCATGTCGTGCCCTTGCTTACCTTTCTTGGGTCATGCCTTGCCTTGCTTGGGCCAAGTCGTGCCCTTGCTTGCCTTTCTTGGGTCATGCTTACCTTGCTTGGGCCATGTCGTGCCTTTGCTTACCTTTCTTGGGTCATGCCTTGCCTTGCTTGGGCCATGTCGTGCCCTTGCTTACCTTTCTTGGGTCATGCTTACCTTGCTTAGGCCATGTCGTGCCCTTGCTTACCTTTCTTGGGTCATGCCTTGCCTTGCTTGGGCCATGTCGTGCCCTTGCTTACCTTTCTTGGGTCATGCCTTGCCTTGCTTGGGCCAAGTCGTGCCCTTGCTTGCCTTTCTTTGGTCATGCTTACCTTGCTTGGGTCATGTCGTGCCCTTGCTTACCTTTCTTAATTGGGTCATGCCTTGCCTTGCTTGGGCCATGTCGTGCCCTTGCTTACCTTTCTTGGGTCATGTTTCCCTTGCTTGGCCATGTCGTGCCCTTGCTTACCTATCTTGGGTCATGCCTTGCCTTGCTTGGGCCATGTCGTGCCCTTGCTTACCTTTCTTGGGTCATGTCTTGCCTTGCTTGGGCCATGTCGTGCCCTTGCTTGCCTTTCTTGGGTCATGCCTTGCCTTGCTTGGGCCATGTCGTGCCCTTGCTTACCTTTCTTTGGTCATGCTTCCTTTGCATGGGCCATGTCGTGCCCTTGCTTACCTTTCTTGGGTCATGCCTTGCCTTGCTTGAGCCATGTCGTGCCCTTGCTTACCTTTCTTGGGTCATGCCTTGCCTTGCTTGGGCCAAGTCGTGCCCTTGCTTGCCTTTCTTGGGTCATGCTTACCTTGCTTGGGTCATGTCGTGCCCTTGCTTACCTTTCTTGGGTCATGCCTTGCCTTGCTTGGGCCATGTCGTGCCCTTGCTTACCTTTCTTGGGTCATGCTTCCCTTGCTTGGGCCATGTCGTGCCCTTGCTTACCTTTCTTGGGTCATGCCTTGCCTTGCTTGGGCCATGTCGTGCCCTTGCTTACCTTTCTTGGGTCATGCCTTGCCTTGCTTGGGCCATGTCGTGCCCTTGCTTGCCTTTCTTGGGTCATGCTTACCTTGCTTGGGCCATGTCGTGCCCTTGCTTACCTTTCTTGGGTCATGCCTTGCCATGCTTGGGCCATGTCGTGCCCTTGCTTACCTTTCTTGGGTCATGCCTTGCCTTGCTTGGGCCAAGTCGTGCCCTTGCTTGCCTTTCTTGGGTCATGCTTACCTTGCTTGGGCCATGTCGTGCCCTTGCTTACCTTTCTTGGGTGATGCCTTGCCTTGCTTGGGCCATGTCGTGCCCTTGCTTACCTTTCTTGTGTCATGCTTACCTTGCTTAGGCCATGTCGTGCCCTTGCTTACCTTTCTTGGGTCATGCTTACCTTGCTTGGGCCATGTCGTGCCCTTGCTTACCTTTCTTGGGTCATGCCTTGCGTTGCTTGGGCCATGTCGTGCCCTTGCTTACCTTTCTTGGGTCATGCCTTGCCTTGCTTGGGCCATGTCGTGCCCTTGCTTACCTTTCTTGGGTCATGCCTTGCCTTGCTTGGGCCATGTCGTGCCCTTGCTTGCCTTTCTTGGGTCATGCCTTGCCTTGCTTGGGCCAAGTCGTGCCCTTGCTTGCCTTTCTTGGGTCATGCTTACCTTGCTTGGGCCATGTCGTGCCCTTGCTTACCTTTCTTGGGTCATGCCTTGCCTTGCTTGGGCCATGTCGTGCCCTTGCTTGCCTTTCTTGGGTCATGCTTACCTTGCTTGGGCCATGTCGTGCCCTTGCTTGCCTTTCTTGGGTCATGCTTACCTTGCTTGGGCCATGTCGTGCCCTTGCTTACCTTTCTTGGGTCATGCCTTGCCTTGCTTGGGCCATGTCGTGCCCTTGCTTACCTTTCTTGGGTCATGCTTACCTTGCTTAGGCCATGTCGTGCCCTTGCTTACCTTTCTTGGGTCATGCCTTGCCTTGCTTGGGCCATGTCGTGCCCTTGCTTACCTTTCTTGGGTCATGCTTCCCTTGCTTGGGCCATGTCGTGCCCTTGCTTACCTTGCTTGGGTCATGCCTTGCCTTGCTTGGGCCATGTCGTGCCCTTGCTTACCTTTCTTGGGACTTGCTTACCTTGTTTGGGCCATGTCGTGCCCTTGCTCACCTTTCTTGGGTCATGCTTGCCTTGCTTGGGCCATGTCGTGCCCTTGCTTACCTTTCTTGGGTCATGCCTTGCCATGCTTGGGCCATGTCGTGCCCTTGCTTACCTTTCTTGGGTCATGCCTTGCCTTGCTTGGGCCAAGTCGTGCCCTTGCTTGCCTTTCTTGGGTCATGCTTACCTTGCTTGGGCCATGTCGTGCCCTTGCTTACCTTTCTTGGGTGATGCCTTGCCTTGCTTGGGCCATGTCGTGCCCTTGCTTACCTTTCTTGTGTCATGCTTACCTTGCTTAGGCCATGTCGTGCCCTTGCTTACCTTTCTTGGGTCATGCTTACCTTGCTTGGGCCATGTCGTGCCCTTGCTTACCTTTCTTGGGTCATGCCTTGCGTTGCTTGGGCCATGTCGTGCCCTTGCTTACCTTTCTTGGGTCATGCCTTGCCTTGCTTGGGCCATGTCGTGCCCTTGCTTACCTTTCTTGGGTCATGCCTTGCCTTGCTTGGGCCATGTCGTGCCCTTGCTTGCCTTTCTTGGGTCATGCCTTGCCTTGCTTGGGCCAAGTCGTGCCCTTGCTTGCCTTTCTTGGGTCATGCTTACCTTGCTTGGGCCATGTCGTGCCCTTGCTTACCTTTCTTTGGTCATGCCTTGCCTTGCTTGGGCCATGTCGTGCCCTTGCTTGCCTTTCTTGGGTCATGCTTACCTTGCTTGGGCCATGTCGTGCCCTTGCTTGCCTTTCTTGGGTCATGCTTACCTTGCTTGGGCCATGTCGTGCCCTTGCTTACCTTTCTTGGGTCATGCCTTGCCCTTGCTTGGGCCATGTCGTGCCCTTGCTTACCTTTCTTGGGTCATGCTTACCTTGCTTAGGCCATGTCGTGCCCTTGCTTACCTTTCTTGGGTCATGCCTTGCCTTGCTTGGGCCATGTCGTGTCCTTGCTTACCTTTCTTGGGTCATGCTTCCCTTGCTTGGGCCATGTCGTGCCCTTGCTTACCTTGCTTGGGTCATGCCTTGCCTTGCTTGGGCCATGTCGTGCCCTTGCTTACCTTTCTTGGGTCATGCCTTGCCTTGTTTGGGTCATGTCGTGCCCTTGCTTACCTTTCTTGGGTCATGCCTTGCCTTGCTTGGGCCATGTCGTGCCCTTGCTTGCCTTTCTTGGGTCATGCTTACCTTGCTTGGGCCATGTCGTGCCCTTGCTTACCTTTCTTGGGTCATGCCTTGCCTTGCTTGGGCCATGTCGTGCCCTTGCTTACCTTTCTTGGGTCATGCCTTGCCTTGCTTGGGCCATGTCGTGCCCTTGCTTGCCTTTCTTGGATCATGCTTACCTTGCTTGGGCCATGTCGTGCCCTTGCTTACCTTTCTTGGGTCATGCCTTGCCTTGCTTGGGCCATGTCGTGCCCTTGCTTACCTTTCTTGGGTCATGCCTTGCCTTGCTTGGGCCAAGTCGTGCCCTTGCTTGCCTTTCTTGGGTCATGCCTTGCCTTGCTTGGGCCATGTCGTGCCCTTGCTTACCTTTCTTGGGTCATGCTTCCTTTGCATGGGCCATGTCGTGCCCTTGCTTACCTTTCTTGGGTCATGCCTTGCCTTGCTTGGGCCATGTCGTGCCCTTGCTTACCTTTCTTGGGTCATGCATTGCCTTGCTTGGGCCATGTCGTGCCCTTGCTTGCCTTTCTTGGGTCATGCTTACCTTGCTTGGGCCATGTCGTGCCCTTGCTTACCTTTCTTGGGTCATGCCTTGCCTTGCTTGGGCCATGTCGTGCCCTTGCTTACCTTTCTTGGGTCATGCCTTGCCTTGCTTGGGCCATGTCGTGCCCTTGCTTGCCTATCTTGGGTCATGCCTTGCCTTGCTTGGGCCAAGTCGTGCCCTTGCTTGCCTTTCTTGGGTCATGCTTACCTTGCTTGGGCCATGTCGTGCCCTTGCTTACCTTTCTTGGGTCATGCCTTGCCTTGCTTGGGCCATGTCGTGCCCTTGCTTACCTTTCTTGGGTCATGCCTTGCCTTGCTTGGGCCAAGTCGTGCCCTTGCTTGCCTTTCTTGGGTCATGCTTACCTTGCTTGGGCCATGTCGTGCCCTTGCTTACCTTTCTTGGGTCATGCCTTGCCTTGCTTGGGCCATGTCGTGCCCTTGCTTACCTTTCTTGGGTCATGCTTACCTTGCTTAAGCCATGTCGTGCCCTTGCTTACCTTTCTTGGGTCATGCCTTGCCTTGCTTGGGCCATGTCGTGCCCTTGCTTACCTTTCTTGGGTCATGCCTTGCCTTGCTTGGGCCAAGTCGTGCCCTTGCTTGCCTTTCTTGGGTCATGCTTACCTTGCTTGGGCCATGTCGTGCCCTTGCTTACCTTTCTTGGGTCATGCCTTGCCTTGCTTGGGCCATGTCGTGCCCTTGCTTACCTTTCTTGGGTCATGCCTGGCCTTGCTTGGGCCATGTCGTGCCCTTGCTTGGCTTTCTTGGGTCATGCCTTGCCTTTCTTGGGTCATGTAGTGCCCTTGCTTGCCTTTCTTGGGTCATGCCTTGCCTTGCTTAGGCCATGTTGTGCCCTTGCTTGCCTTTCTTTGGTAATGCCTTGCCTTGCTTGGGCCATGTCGTGATAGAATATGTTAATATGTTAATATTAATTGTGTAAACAGTCGTTATTATTTGATAGCCTTAGTATATGGAAGTGAATAAGTCTTCCTGATTTGTAGCCTTAAATGGCGTAATGCATGGTTGTATATATTGACGTTTGACAATGAATGAAAGATACGGAAAATATTACTTTCATGGTATCAGAGCATTATATTCATCATCCATGGCCACTTTCCAATTCGGGTCACGAAGGGCACTCACCGGATTCCCGGGTATGGGTGATTTGAAAACCGAGGCATGAAGGTTTAGACGATTAGTGGGCCTAAATATGCCATGTTGACTACGGGTGACCATTCGTGGAGCATTGGGTTGGGCGGGCTGGGCAGTAGGAGTGGGAGCTGGGCTCGGGCTGCCCGCACTGGGCTGGAAGGGCTGCGGGTTGGGTTGGGGGCTGGTCACGGGCGAGGTGGGTTGTGGACCCGGCTGAGGAGAAGTGGCAGGAGTATAAGAGTGTAATGTGGGGTTTGGTAATATGGGGCTGCTATCACTGGGCCCATGTGGTTGGCCATGTAAGGGAGGAGATGAGGTAGGGGAAAGGCCAAGATCATTGTGGGCCGTATGCATTGGGCTACTGCTGCCAACTTGGTGTAGAACATAAGGGGACACACCTTCATCTAAGAAATCATAGGTTTGTGCGTGGACTGTTTGTAAAGTGGTGAATGGAAATTTGGTTTCGTCAAAGACCACATGCCGACACACAATAATTTTATTCGAGGATAAATCGTAACACTTGAAACCCCTATGATTTTGTGGATACCCCAAAAATACACACGGAGTGGAGCGGGCTTGCAATTTATTAATAGTAGTACCGGGAAAAAGGGGATAGCACAAGCACCCGAAAACCCGAAGGTGAGAGTAAGATGGATTCTTTTGGTAGAGGATTTTGAGAGGGGATTGGTTGTCCAATAATTTGCTTGGTAGAATATTAAGAAGGTATGTTGCCATTTGCAAAGCGTGATGCCAAAAGGAGGGTGGTAATGAAGCATGAGCAAGAAGAGTGCGAATAATATTATTAATAGACCGAATTTTCCGCTCTGCTTTACCATTTTGTGAGGAGGTATGTGGGCAAGATAAGCGAAAGGACATACCGTTAGACTCACAAAAATTCCCGAAGCGGTTATTAACATACTCCCTTCCATTATCACATTGGACATTTTTAATGTGACGCTCAAATTGTGTATGAATAAAAGTTTTGAGAGTGGAGAATTTGGAAAAAACCTCAGATTTACTTGCTAATGGAAAAGTCCACAAGTAGTTAGAAAAATCATCCAAAAACAATACATAATAACGATGTCCCATAGAGCTCAACACCGGAGATGTCCACAAATCACTATTGTCCCGTTCTAGTGCCGAGGCAGAATACAGAGGAGTTGCTAATGTGGTCTCTGAATCGTGTTGGTTACGAAATCTATTATTAGAGTTGCTTTGTCCTATTCGACGGGCTACTTTGGTCTATTGTGATAACATTAGTGCGATTTACCTATCCGGGAATCCAGTTCAACATCAACGCACTAAACATATTGAGATGGATATTCATTTTGTTCGCGAAAAAGTGGCTCGTGGACAGGTACGCGTTTTGCATGTCCCCTCCCGGTTTCAGATTGCCGATATTTTTACCAAAGGTCTTCCGTTGGTATTATTTGAAGAGTTTCGGGACAGTCTCAGCGTACGCCTACCTCCCGCTTCGACTGCGGGGGTGTGATAGAATATGTTAATATGTTAATATTAATTGTGTAAACAGTCGTTATTATTTGATAGCCTTAGTATATGGAAGTGAATAAGTCTTCCTGATTTGTAGCCTTAAATGGCGTAATGCATGGTTGTATATATTGACGTTTGACAATGAATGAAAGATACGGAAAATATTACTTTCATGTCGTGCCCTTGCTTGCCTTTCTTTGGTCATGCCTTGCCTTGCTTGGGTCAGTGGTCGGTGCCCCTTGCTACCGTCTCATTGGGTCATGCATTGCCTGGCGTGGGCAGGTCGTGCCCTTGCTATACCTTTCTTGGGTCATGCCTTTGCCTTAGCTTGGGCCAAGGTGCCGTGGCCCTTGCTTGCCTTGTCTTGGGTCATGCTTAACGGCTGGCGTGGGCCCATGTCGTGCCCTTGCTTACCTTTCT